>NW_013669890.1:100137-106359 GCF_000517525.1 Limulus polyphemus
TATCTAGATGCGGGGTATTTGTTGGTTGAGCACTGGTGTTTTTGGTATATCTGGATGCGGGGTATTTGTTGGTTGAGCACTGGTGTTTTTGGTATATCTAGATGCGGGGTATTTGTAGGTTGAGCATTCGTTTGATTTAAGATATTTGTTTACTATGTGGTTGTGAACGAAATGCTGCTGCATAGGTAAATTAAGGTGTGGGCTGGGTAGGTGAAGTTGTGATATTGGTGTCGGTAGGGGTGGTGTGTTTGTAGTTGTCTTTAGTGCATGATTTATTTCCATGTATTGGCGAATCCTTATATCAATGCAAGCTTTGTTTGTCTGAATTTCGCGCAAAGTTATTCAAGGGCTATCTGCGCTATCTGTCCCTAATTTTGAAGTAAGGGAAAACACATAGTGCGTTCCTGGTCTATCACACGAGAGTGTGATAATATTTTAATAATTGTCATTGTGTAGCTTATTTTAATTTTAAACGAATACTTTAACCGAATCTACTTTGAAGTGAGATTTAATTAAAATAAATATGAACCATGACCCGCATACTGTGAGTCGAATGCCCTAACCACCAGGCCTCGGTACAAAAAACAACTGTATTTAAGGAACAGGTAAACTTGATTTCAATCACACTACCCTAACAGGAAATCGGTAAGCCTTGTATTATATAAATTTGTTTGCAGGTGGTCTCTAAAGATCTGTGACTGTTTATATATATATATATTTTTTTTTAGAATCTGTAAGTGTATATTAAAGCCCTTTCATTGCGATTTAATGTCGGCACCCATGTCGAACAGCTCAAAGTAACGATTTAATGTCGGAACCCATGTCGAACAGCTCAAAGTAAACCATTTCAAGCTTTACGAAATTCGTTTTAGTATGTCATAATTCAATAATACAAAACCCGGCTCAATTCTACAAAACTATAACTATTGTGATAACACTAAAACCATAACTCAATTTCTCATCAGTGACAGGCGACGTCATACAGTATTTCAGTTGGTTTGCAGTTGAATAGTCGCTTTATGAATACGGAGTATATTTTACACATAGTCGCTTTATGAGTACGGAGTACATTTTACATATAGTCGCTTTATGAGTACGGAGTATATTTTACATATAGTCGCTTTATGAATACGGAGTATGTTTTACATATAGTCGTTTTATGAATACGGAGTATATTTTACATATAGTCGCTTTATGAATACGGAGTATATTTTACATATAGTCGTTTTATGAATACGGAGTACATTCTATATTTTGCTTTGTCGTTTTATGAATACGGAGTACGTTTTACATTTTGTCGTTTTATAAATACGGAGTATGTTTTACATATAGTCGTTTTATGAATACGGAGTATATTTTACATATAGTCGCTTTATGAGTACGGAGTGTGTTTTACACATAGTTGCTTTATGAATACGGAGTATATTTTACATATAGTCGCTTTATGAATACGGAGTATATTTTACATATAGTCGCTTTATGAGTACGGAGTATATTTTACATATAGTCGCTTTATGAATACGGAGTATATTTTACATATAGTCGCTTTATGAATACGGAGTATATTTTACATACAGTCGCTTTATGAGTACGGAGTGTGTTTTAACATAGTTGCTTTATGAATACGGAGTATATTTTACATATAGTCGCTTTATGAGTACCGAGTATATTTTACATATGGTCGCTTTATGAGAACGGAGTACATTTTACATATGGTCGCTTTATGAATACGGAGTATATTTTACATATAGTCGCTTTATGAGTACCGAGTATATTTTACATATGGTCGCTTTATGAGAACGGAGTACATTTTACATATAGTCGCTTTATGAGTACGGAGTATGTTCTATATTTTGCTTTATCGTTTTATGAATACGGAGTACATTTTACATTTTGTCGTTTTATAGATACGGAGTATATTTTACGTACAGTCGTTTTTCATACAGGTTAAAAGTATTTACTTGAAAACAAATAGCATTCCTATACTCTTATTGTTTAAGACTCATAACGTAGATAAGTTAATATGTAGAATAATAAACGGACTTTTCTCTACGTTAAAATACTTTTATTGCGAGCTTTCGCTTACCGGAGCCTTCATCGGGCAACAATGCATTGTTGCCCGATGAAGGCTCCGGTAAGAGGGCCGAAAGCTTGCAATAAAACTATTTTAATATAGAGAAAAGTCCGTCAATAATTCTACATCCTATACTCTTGTTAGGCAACTACTTTTATACCTATTGGTCCCACGCCGTCAATGGTAATAGTAATGTTTAGTGCTAACATTTAGATAGATAGATAATATATTTTATTTTTAAACAGTGTCTGCTGATGTCTATGGAATGTGGCAGGATGAGCCTTTGTCTTCAGCAATTATCGGAATTCCTCGTGTATATCCGGAAACTTCGAGAACAATCAGAATGTGAAGCAAGCATAGCAAAGAAGAAAGATACACTGGATACCGCGAACAAGAGGACTTGCTGGGTTCGAGATTATTTCAGTTTCTAACTTTTCGACTATCAAGTGCCCGTCACATACTACGATTTCAATTTACCATCAAACTAGGTTCTATGACAACAGGAACAATTTACGTGGTTTACGTTATAAAACAGGCTTTCAAGAAGCGAACCCCTCATCTGACCAGCAAGAAAATTATTATTTATTCTTTATTTTATCCACTTTGTAACTCTCTGTCCTAACTCTAGCCTTCGTGTTATTTGACCTGAGTTCCGGCTCTCCTTTATGAGACTATCTAATATATTTATCTTGACTCTAAGTAAAATCTGATCTGGATTTTTACTCATTATTGATAGGACTTCAAGTTCTTAATGATCTTATCCTTAAATTACCTTGATGCAGTGTCTGTCTCACGTTTCATTCGATTTCAAGTTGATCCTTTACGAACTTCATGTGACCCTAATTTACTTTATGAAATTAATGCAAGTCTCTTGTAAATCTTAGCTTATTCGATATTAGCCTTAATATCTAGCACCCAAATACATCGTTGATCAGTTTAATCTCGGTTTTCTAGAAATACCCTTGACTTGACCTTAATATCAAGTTTATCCCACAGGTACTTACATATCAGCCAATCCTCTATCAGGCAAAATATATATATAATAATGAAATATATCTATACATGTATATTCATATCGTTTAATCTATATTTTCCCCTTTATTACGGTGCTCTTTTTTTTATTGTGAACACGAGTGTACAGAGTAACCCGAAATGTCAAATTATTTTCAAACAAGATGTATATTCATCAATCTATGTCTTGATATCTTAATCCCGATAGCTTTTAATTAGGGATGTCTATATATATGTGTGTGTGAGTGTTTGTATGTATATGTGTGTATATATAAATATAGGCATTAAAATGCATATATATATATATATCATAATAAAGCCACTGTTACCTACTCAATGTCAATGTAAGTGTAACCATTAAAGAATAATAAAAACCCAATACTTGTCTGCTAGTTTTATTGAGCTTGTGATCGTGTTTATATACTAGTACAAATTATGGAAGTCACAGCTGAGTAGGCATTAAAGCTGAGTGAAGCATTTCGATTTAATCCGCACATAATACTATGGCGCATTAAAACTGGTGTTCCGTTTACAGAATTTTTTCCTACAGCTTAATCATCGTATTTATGCCTTGTGAGAGGTAAGTATTATGGTCCTATTTAATGAATCCTACTAGTATGTCATATAGTATACACGAAATACGTTAAGACTGTGTGACGCTAATTAATAAGTCACGATAGTAAAGTAATATCAATTTCACATAAGGGCGCAAGCACTAGTTATACTGGAGATGCGGCAGCACTCCCTGGTTTGAATAATGGGGGGACTACATCTGCTGGTGTGTCAGAATAAGGGCGCAAGCACTAGTTATACTGGAGATGCAGCAGTCCTCCCTGGTTTGAATAATGTGGGCTACACCTGCTGGTGTGTCAGAAGGAGGGCGCAAGCACTAGTTATACTGGAGATGCAGCAGTCCTCCCTGGTTTGAATACTGTGGGCTACACCTGCTGGTGTGTCAGAATAAGGGCGCAAGTACTAGTTGTACTGGAGATGCAGCAGCCCTCCCTGGTTTGAATAATGTGGGCTACACCTGCTGGTGTGTCAGAAGGAGGGCGCAAGCACTAGTTATGCTGGAGATGAGGTTTGAATAATGGGGGTTACACATGCTGGTGTGTCAGAAGAATAGTGTTGACTGGTACTCCTTAAATGTTGCGTTGCATGTTTGTCGATAGTTCACACAAAGTTATATGACGTGTGATTTCCTTCCTAGATATTAGCCACTTTAGGGAAGAGTGTGTTCCTAATAGTGTACTTAAACATTCCTATACTTATGTACTTTTAGGTTTACTTACTTTCAAGATTACGTGGTAAGCTTATTGTAAACACTATAACAGAGACTATTTTTACTTTTATTTGCGTAAATAAATAAACGTGTTAATGCTGGTTTCGTTTTATTAACACGTTTCAACGTTACAGCAACCGAATGCGTGGTTTCCTTCATATACGGGAGTTACAGTTTTGTTTAATAAAAAGAATTTCAGCGTCAACTTCTTCGCTCTTAAGTTTGCATATATAGAAATACATGATATAAATATAACCTTTAATGTAGAGCATTTAAGGTATCCATGGCGAGTAACGTACGTGAGATTCGGTAAAATGAATCAAACACATAGTCCATGGCGAGTAACGTACGTGAGATTCGGTAAAATGAATCAAACACATAATGAATAAAATCGTGATCACTTACATTTTATTCGATCAAGAGTCCAGAAAGCATATAAAGAATCTCGCAAAACCTTAACAGATCTTCACCTATTAGTTCTGAATCTACGTCACTAATTATCACGGGTAAAATATTCGTAAACCCACCTTAGGTCATTGTCACATACTTTGTACAGAAAGAGAATGTGGAGTTAAAGGTGGTCTACATTAGTTATTCGTGCTATGTACGAGGTGTTAGATTACAGAACATATACTGGGTGAACTCGATAAAACTGAACTGAACATTTCGGAAACTTGCCGTGTAACTCAGCTATCACAATGTCTTTATATCGCCAAGCTCAAGTGTTTTTTTTTTCCCCTTTTAATACTGAAGGAAACTTCACATTATAAATAACTCTAAAGACACAGTCTAACGTTCGTCACTTTAGACCTTAAAATTTACTATGCAAACTGAAAAGAAAAACTAAACAAGAATTAACCGAAAGTATGAACACAACATTTACTACAACTTGTAGATTTCTCGGTTACTTTCTAGGCTAAAGCCTCATAAAAACCTATTATTCTGTGAAAATTGCATGTGCAAACCTCAAGTCACTTTAAAATTATCGTGGTGCTCACGTGTCAGTTACAACCACTGATTTTGAAAAGCATCTGTTGTTATCAGCCATGACTAGCCTTTTATCACTCTTTATCCAATAAGTTAGAAGAATGGCAAGACGCCAAGTTAAATGTCACAATGAATTGTGTACTTAGTGTTGCTTTTGATAAGTTACTATATCACGGGAGATCGGCCAGGGGGCGTTACTTCTAGGTTCGATAATTAATGTCATGTCGTTGAAATGTAACTCTTTATCGTGCAGAAAACGATAACAGTTCCTGAATGCAGTCTAGCACGGCATAATCTCGACTGTAAGCATCTTCAGATTAATCATACTGTACAAATTCCTCGACATTCCGCTTTGAATACGATGTGGGAGTTATAACCACTCTCTCTATACAAGTACCTGAACATTCATTCGTCAATATTGTGTGGGAGTAATAGTCAATCTCTCTATACAAGTACCTGAACATTCATTCGTCAATATTATGTGTGGAGTAATAGTCAATCTCTCTATACAAGTACCTGGACATTCATTCGTCAATATTATGTGGGAGTAATAGTCAATCTCTCTATACAAGTACCTGAACATTCATTCGTCAATATTATGTGTGAGTAATAGTCAATCTCTCTATACAAGTACTGGACATTCATTCGTCAATATTATGTGGAAGTAATAGTCAATCTCTCTATACAAGTACCTGGACATTCATTCGTCAATATTATGTGGGAGTAATAGTCAATCTCTCTATACAAATACCTGAACATTCATTTGTCGATATAATGTGGGAGTAATAGTCAATCTCTCTATACAAGTACCTGGACATTCATTCGTCAATATTATGTGGGAGTAATAGTCAATCTCTCTATACAAGTA
>NW_013669891.1:0-5132 GCF_000517525.1 Limulus polyphemus
ACAGACATCGGTCTTGTTTAACAAAATCTGCCTACAAGAAAATCTGTCACCAAAGTACACCAACATCCGATTAGATTATTATGTGTACAATAGCACAGTTGTATGTCTGCGGATTTACAACGCTAGAAACCAGGTTTCGATACTCGTAGTGGGCAGAGCACAGATATCCCATTGTGTAGCTTTGTGCTTAATTACAAAGTGTGCACAATAAGTGAAAGTTACGTATTGTCAAATATTACACTTTCAAATAACATTGCACAATAAAATATATTTTCACTATTAAAGTGCCCTCTACTGCACACGTTAAGTAGCGGGGATTCGCATGGAGTTAGTGTCGACATTGGTATGCTGTAACGTTAGTTTGTAAGTAAACACATTTTTTTTTGAAATATAAGCTTTGTGAATTACAATGATTTAAAATATATATAAAAAAGATAAAATTAATGTATAAGAGGATTAACGATACATCGATTTGTGAAAACTTTTGTTGGTGTTGAGGTATTTTATAAAAAAAAATTAAAAGAGTTACGCGAAAAATGAAACTTTTAAACTGACTACTACTACTAATAGTATTACTAAGTAACTAAGTAAATGATACGACACATATTTTTTCATACTTGTCTTAAGATTTAACCGAGCAAGGTTAAAACTCGAGTTCCGTACCACTACTAGAATTCGTAGTACTACTAGTACAAGTGCTTCTTTAACATCCATCTAATTTTTTGTTTTAGACCGAAGCATTATTGTTATGTAGTGTGAATTATTTCAGGTTTGTTAAAGAATAGCATCAGCAAATCTGGATGTTCAAGAGGCAATGATTGCGGCAGGAACCCCCCAGGAGTTTGTTCCCTATGGGTGTGAGTGTCTTGCCCAACATCCTGGAGATGTGTACTTGCGCACAGATGTCACATTGTCAGGGGACATTGTTCAAGACACTAACAGAGACATCCTAAAGGCTTTAAAAGGAGTCTCACTGCAGGATATCCAAGAGGTATTTGTAATCGTATAAAATATTTGTTACTGATTTCATAATACTTTGAAATATTAATGTCAAACCTCCCCCTTTGGTGGCATGAAATGTATAGCAATTTTTTTAAACTTTTGTAGCTGTAATGTAAATAATCTAATTCAAAACACAAGGAGAATGAAAGGTGACAGCAGTTATATTAGTTCATAAGTTCAACCATTTTCTTCAATCGACCAACTCCTAGTTCATCTAATGTAATGAATCTTTATACTGTGATATAATGATGTTAATTTATAGTAAATCAGATCTCATATGTTTTAAAACTTGTTTTTTGCAAAGCAGCCAAATTTAGTTCATAAAAAACACCTAAATGGAAGGATCCATGTTACTTGTAAAAACAAATACAGGGATTATAATTATTTATATTTGTAAGGGTCAGAAGTTGAGTATCTCAACCTCAAGCTAAAGTTGTATATTCATATGACTGTGGATTTAACAGATGTTTCTGAACCAGCAAAACATGAGCTTTAAAAAAAGCAGCTTATATGGAATTGGTAGCACTAGCATTTTCCTAACATTTGTGTTAAGGAGAATCAGTATTGTGCCAATTAAGTTTAGAATGAGTAAGATTCAATTTGAATTACATGCTTGAAAAAATGTGTAAATATCAAGTTGATATACATATAATAGTTTTGTGAATGAGCATCAAATGAAGTTAAAGGCACAAAAACAGTAGAAAAGATGATTTTTATTGTTAGTATTAAGATATGATGCGTGTTCAAACATTCCTTGTTGAAATCTGTTGTGGTTGTTTCAATGGAAACTTGTAATGAACAAGCTAAGAATATAATGTGTAAAAACTTATCTATTCATCTGTAATATTCATCATACTAGTTGGCCTAAAGCACATCAGACTACTATATTTTAAGCTTAACTAACTGTGAAAACTATCACAAATTTGTTTTCAAATTCATTATTTTTGCAACAGGCAATTGTTTATTATATCACTAACAAGTCATAGGATACTTGTGAAATACATTTTTTCAAAAATACATAAATGATTCCTATAAATAATTTTTTGTTTTTCTGTTCAGAGAGAAAGATTCCTTTTACGGAAGATACCTGATGAAGAAGGAGAGGAGGAGATCTTTATCCGTGGGTGTAGTGTAGTGTGGAGTAAAACTAGTGAGCATGGAACTCAAAAAGTTGAAAAAATATTTACTGTGGAAAACTGTGTCCAACAGGTAATAGAAATCAACTAAAAGAACTTGAGCCATGATGATAAAAAATAGGGGTTTATGTTTTGTGGCTTTGTTAATAGATGTTGAGAGTTCACCACATGTATGTTGTTGCTTACATTGGAATGCTTATGCTAATTTTTGTAAAATAAAATTCTTAAATGCCAAGTAGAACATACCTACATGCAAACTGATATGCTTAATGGAAGGTACATGTAAGAAAAGAAATGATTTATGGTATTTAACAAATTAAAGTATTACACATTATAGCACTTTTTAGTTCTTATAAATGTCAAACTATACAACTTGTAGGTATACACATTCACTTGTTTGTTCAATACAGTGATGCAGTCCTACGAAGTACCACAAAATATGACAAACTGACCACAAGGCACCACAAGTACACATGTAATAAAGTCAGATATTGTCAGTCACAACTACATTGTAATTTCATTTGTAGAAACCATAATTACAATGAAGATTGAGCCATTTTATCAGTTCATGACAGTGTCTGTTGTTAAGCCTTTTGCTAATATTTTGTTAGCTTATAAGCTTATTTCCATTAACTGTGTTCTGTATATAAAAACATTATTAAAGTTATCTTTTGATATTCTCATTTTAAAAAGTTTTCTTACTGTAAAGTACTTCATTGCAAAGCAATAAAATATATTTACTTAAATATGTTTTTGTCTTATTTATTGAGTTTGTTGTTTAGTTTGTGGTACTTTCTGATTACTTTATGGTCACTTGATAACTAGGAACCCACTTTTTAGAAAGTAAAAGTTTTGAGATGGCTGGACTGTGTAATGAAAAAACTGATTATAAATGTATGATGTTTCGACAAGATTTTGTCATCCTCAGGTACAAGTAGTTTACTGAGATATATGAGTATATACTGCTTCACAGTCTTTTTGTTGTGTACAGATATCTTCTCTTGATTTAGTATGGAGTTGCTTTGGTTGATGGTCCATTGTATATTGTTGTACTCATCTGGTTCAAGGTAGCAGGCATGTTGGTAGTTTAGTTCTTGATATTTGGAAATCAGGATAGCTTTTAGAAATTTGTAGGCTATTTTTTATGTTTGGATGACACCTGTAAATTGGTTTAAGTTTTTGGATGATTTGACTTTGACAAAGTTGAGAATTAACTGTTTAAAGTGGCATTATCTGGGGAAGGAAATATTGTTTCTCCTTTTGATGATTTTTACATTTGGATTGTGAAGTTTGGAGATAGTTGCATGGTACGATACAGTTATGGTGGTGGACAAATGAGGGAGCATACTGGAAAGATATACCTAGAACAACAGAACAAATGTTTATAATTACACAAATTAGAATTACCTCGAGTAATCGCATAATGAATTAAAACTTGATAATGAGTAACCCACTTTTTAGAAAACAAAAGTTTTGAGATGGCTTGACTGGGTAATGAAAAACTTTATTATGGTCAGTTTGTGGTAATTAATAGGTTGCCAGCAATGTATTTTAATCTATTGTAGGCACTGTGGAGTGTTTTTTGTAATAAGGATGATAAACCCCAGTTAAGAACCGAAGTTGATGTTCATCCTGATAAAGGTAATTCATAATTTTTCTTTGCCATTAATTTTGAATAAAATAATTTACAATTTTTAATTTTCATATGCTATTGTTTTAATAGAAATGCTTTGATTTGTGTGTATGTATGTAGAAACTTGGAAAAATGTTAGACAAAAACACTGCAGTTATGTTCTAATAACTAAATGTATTATATTTCTAGAGACTGCTAAGAATCCATCATTTATGAAGGTTACTATAAAATTTACAACCTAGGTACTTAAAATAATTCCACCAAGTAAACCTAAAACTATTAAAAAAATGATGTAAGATCATTTCTTAGGCTTAATTACAAATATGTGAGTTTGTGATCTATGGTTAATATTTCAAGTTAAAAATGTTTCACACTTAAACTGTGCTAATGCTGTGTTTATTCAGTTGACTAATATAGTTTGTGGGTGCAATACGTTTTCAGGAGACAAAATATATGGCATATGTGTTCAGGATTCATCAAACTTGAGTGTTTTTCTCAGTGATGGCCAAGAATTTTCAGTTGCTTTACCCTTTCAGGTGAGTCCTAAGGCTTGATTATCCTAAAAAAATTAGTGAGTTGAGTCTCAAGGCTTGATTAACCTCAGTGTTAGACTCCTGCAAAAATTAGTGACTTGATTCTTAAAGCATAGTTAACCTCAGTGTTAGGCTCCTACAAAAAATTAATGAGTTGAGTTTTAAGGCTTGATTAACCTCAGTGTTAAACTCCTACAAACAATTAGTGAGTTCATACTTAAAGCATAGTTAACCTCAGTGTTAGGCTCCTACAAAAAATTAGTGTGTTAAGTCTTAAGGCTTGATTAATCTCAATGTTTGACTCCTACAAAAAAAACAGTGAGTGGACTGTACAGGGTTATCAATGCTGAGATAAAAAAGCAAAATTCAAAACAAGTAATAGTGTTCATAAGGCCATGAAAGTGGCATTTCCCAAGAAACCGTGAGTGAACTGTGTGGACTTGAGTCTGAAACTGATTGACATATTGATAAGTAACATTTTAATTTTAAAAATTGGATGGAAACAAGAAATGTAATGCTAAATTTAATATCAGATCAATACCTGTTTTATTTACTAGAAAAAACAAAGATTGATATATATTTGATGACAAGATTGTGTATTTTTTTGGAATCTGTTGAATTACTTATTGTTGTCTACAAGGACTGTCTTTTTTTTTGTAATAGTGGCTGTTGGTATACCTTGATTTTAATAGTATTGAACATATGCAAAAGAAAATTATCCATTATAAATAATATTTAATGTAATAAGTTTTTTAAATTAGATACAACTGTAAGATCATGAGTGATTATATATATATATATATATATATATGTGTGTGTGTGTGGTGG
>NW_013669891.1:5458-11674 GCF_000517525.1 Limulus polyphemus
AATAAACCAGTTTTATTAAGTAAAGAACTTGTGTCGCAAGTTTCGTCGGAACGAAGTTACCGAAAGTTAATTAACAAACGGAGACGTAACAGTATATTAATAATATAGATCTAGGGGCCTAGAGCTATGTATATATATGATCTAACCTTAGGTATAATAATAATAGATTAACGTAATTATTTAGATAAGAATCTGTAGAAAAAGCGTTCATACGCTGGCTAATAATTCAGCACAGATTTGCACTCACACGTAGGCCTAGGACGCTTGGCCTATAGTAGATGATATAACTAAGTTAGATCTAATAATAATAATTTAGATAAGATCATAAGAATCTGTATGAAAAAACACTTACCTGCTGGCAAATGATTCATCAGAGAT
This sequence comes from Limulus polyphemus, assembly GCF_000517525.1. Taxonomy (NCBI): domain Eukaryota; kingdom Metazoa; phylum Arthropoda; class Merostomata; order Xiphosura; family Limulidae; genus Limulus; species Limulus polyphemus. The sequence continues at coordinate 5,837 of NW_013669891.1, forward strand.
CTAGTAGACCTAGTCCGCCTAGCCTGCTAGTAAAGTTGCGTTGTAAACACGAGTACTTGTAAGTTGTAACGTTATTATCAGGCCTATACATATGATTGTTAACAACCGGTTCGTGGAGGTCATTAAATTCTAAGAACAGGTTCGCACGAACCGGTGCGAACCGGCTGAATCCCACCATTGTGTGTGTGTGTATTTGCATTCTTCTTCTTTTGCTCACAGACTGTTAGTCACAGTTACAACAATAGTCTTCAATTGCACTTGTCCATTCATAAAATTTCCACTTTAACTCAATTTAGAAGATATGAGTTTCAAGTCCATTAATAAAAATATACATTTCAGGTCCATCCATAAGATCTAAGTTTATAAAGTCCATGTGTGAGGCAAATATATTTTTTAACGTAATTGATCCAATGAATAAAATGATAGACCATTTTTAAGATTTGAGGATAGTAAGTATTATCAACAGAACAAAATTGATAATGGGTAAGATTTGAAGATTATAAGAATTTTAGCACACAACAGTGTGAGGATAGTAAAGCATTATTTACACATATAAAAGTTGATAAAGTACACCTGAAGATTTGATTATAGTAAATAGTACTAACACAAACAAAAGTTGGTAATTATAACCTTGACATGTGAGTAGAGTAATTAATACTAACACATGTATAAAAGGTGATAAGTATAGTAAAGAGTACTAATAAATATAAAAGTTGATAAAGATAACTTTATTGTTAAAGGGCAGTAAAGAGTACTAACCCATATACACTTTGATAAAAATGACCTTAAGATTTGAGGATAATAAGCATTAACAATATGTAAAGAGCTGTTGAGTTATTCCACTAAACTTTATGTTCCAATACATCATAAACTTCATTCTCTGAGAGAAAATAGATCTTAATGTTTCTTGCTATACATAATACCTGGTTTTCTTTCCTAGGTTTCTAAGATGTGGGAAACATGCTTTGGACTGGTGTTTGAACGTTCATTGTCAAGCACAGATACACAGAGGTGAGGAAACAATTTGGGTTATTGTCTGTTTACTCTGGTAGAAAGATAAAAGACCTTAATAATGTTGTTTTTTAACTTGGGCAGGAAGATGTTATCTCTTGAACTTCTCTATATGGGCTTGGTCATTTTGACCAACCTTGTAACTACCATGTATCTTCACAAAATATGGAAGAGTTTTAGTAGATGATACAAACCTTCTGTGCATAAAAATCAGATTTTTAATTAAATCTTTCCACTAAAAATTAATCTAATTTTATGGAGTCGTATTCTGACTCAGAATGTGACTAGACTTGAGTACAATGTGATTTTCATGCTAAGGCTAAAAATTCTTTTTTGTCATCTTATGGTTCTCACAATTTAGTTGCATAACCTCTAGAAGCTCCCAGATGATTACCTCAGACTTGTAACAGTTTACACCTGTTTTTATTTTATTATTTTATTGATCTTTGAACATATCTAGCAACTAAATGTGTATAACAAAGCTAGAAATATCCAGTGAGCAAATAGCTCAAGTTGGGGTAAAATAATGTGTTGAATTATGTATCATGTGTAGCTCACATGCATACCTTGCTGAGAATTTTTCTATTCAATTTGTTTTCATTTATGTTTTCATATCTAACCTAATAAGTTACTTTTATAACAATAAATAAAAAAAATATTCATAAAAACATGAAATTTATTATATAAGTGTGGGTCTTGTACTTTTAGCGCTGTTGAAGTATTGATAAAAGTTAACCCTAATTTTTGGTGGGGTTATTGTTACTGTTTTATTAAATTTAAATTTTTTAAAAATTTTCAGTTTAGAACACAATGATAACAAACAAAGAATACAATGTCCTATAAATATTATAATTTAACTGATAAGCTATATGTGTGTTAAAATATTTCCCTTACTTAGTCACAGTGAACTCAAAAAAGGAATCTGTAGGACAATTAATACAAAAGCTGTCATCAGAATGAACTAGACTGCTACATAATTTGGTAAATTAAAATCTTCTCTTTCTATTGGTTTTTGAAAGACTGTGGGCTAGAAAGGTGTGGCATGCAAGTTTGACTTTCTGGTTTAAATCTTTTTAAATCAAGATGAGTGGAGACTATGTAATTTGTCTTGAAGCTCAAATAGGAGTAGAAAGAATATCTAAGGTTGGTAATTCGGAACAAGGAAGTGTCATGTTACGGACAAAAATGAGAAATTGAAACTTGTGTATTGTTAAAATTTGAATTGTAAACTACATTTTAATGCCAAATTTATTGATATACATTGAAAATAAAGTGGTTTAATTAAATTTTGAAGGTAACTTTTTAAAGATGTCATGAAATCTGTACTTTGAACCACCAATGCCCAGAAGGTTAATTTTGTCTCTTAACTCTGTCAGAATGATAGGAGAGGTGTAGCTATATTGTTTCTTAACCATATGTGTATAACAGGGCCAAATTATGAATGTTAAGACCTTTGAAGTTACATTCAGAATTTCATTAAACTCCTTTAAAATCAATGTATGTTGGCAAAATTAGCATCAAAACATAGTTAACTCTATCACCATTGGCATCCTTTACTGCACATGGCACAAGGTTTTAGTGACTTACATTCAAAGTTTAATTAAACTACTTTTTGTTTATGTTATACCAATTAGTATAGCATAAAATCATAGCTAATAATCCATATTTTAATAGTATATAAGTTTGAAATTCTTACTTTTATAAGGCAATATTTTAACAAATCCTGAATTTCCCCTAGTATGAGAAATGTGACCTATTTTCTTTAGGCATCCCCTTTGCTCTTATTTTATTCACCACTTCTCCAATAAGTATGAAATTTAACATAAATTATTCATATACAATCATCATTGCTCAGACAAACCATAATTTTTATAACCTTCAATCTTGTTTGGTTACAGAGCCATCAAATAGAAAATCAGACCCCTCTTGACACACCCACCTGGCACATCCTCTCTTTCAGGATTTGTTAATAGTTATTTTTACTCTTTACCCTTAATACTGTATTATGTATAACCAATAGAAAGGCAAGATTTTCATCTATAAAATGACTTATAGTTTGTTGTTTTCTAAGCAGATAATTGTCATTTTCTCTGTTAGTACAAGCTTTATTTCCATGGGAAAGATAATGACTAGCTTGGATGAAATTGTTACGACTCTTGTCGTACAGTTAGAAAGCCAGAAAAATTTTGATGGTTAGGAGAAATTGTCTGCTTTTTGCTTGTTATTATTCTATGTTCTTTGGTACATTATTTGATTAAATAAAAATTATTTAGTGTGTTACTGCTGTTAGTATAAGAAAAGTAGAGTTAAGTGTTATTGACAGTCAACAGCAAAAAAAAAGAAGACCCAGGTAAGTACTTTATTTCTTTTTTTCATGTTTATACTTTATTTATTGTTATAAAAGTGACTAAAATATAAAAGTAGGGATCTCTGTAGGTAAGGTAAGATTAGGTAAAATATATATAATATGATTAAAATGTTTCATGAAGCACTCACGCAAGTAGCTTGTGAATAATGTAATTTAATAACATAACCTAACGTGAGCTCCACATTCCCCAAGTAATTTACAACTTATAATGGCATGAAAAGTAGTAGTTAGACATGGTGTACTGTTATGAGTTTAAAGCTACTTAGGATAAAGAATGTAGTTTCATGTTACAATTTGAAGTCATTGTAGAAATAAAAAAAAAGGGTAATTTATATTTATTTCGATTTTTATTTGGTTGTTATGAGGTCGATCAAATTGATCAACATATAGAGTTAGGGTAGACAAAATAACAGATAAAATGAAAAGTTTTAGTGGAAACAAACATTTTAAATGTGTTTAGGAGGTTTTAGAGAATACACAAATCAAATCTGAGATTTTTGAGATGAAGAAAAGTATTTTTACTCTTAACACAAAAATCACTTTCCATGTGGACTGGTAAAAAAAATGCTCAATATATTCACTGACAAATCTTTTTTTTAGCTTATTAAGAATAATTTACTAAAAATGATTTTTTTTATATGTGAAAGACTTACAGTGTTTACTGAAAGTCTGCCAAATATTGTGAAGATATACATACTTTATTAAAAGTTAGTAGTATCATCAAAACTATAAAGACTTTAAATGAATACAGAGAGGTCACGTGGTCGGTCAAGTTGACGGAGCCTATGTTGAAAGAGTTACTACTTCAAACTTTAATATTATGTAAATTTTAATACCCATCTTCTGAAATATTACTGTAAAACGTTTTCTATAAACTAAAAATGGTAATATAAAATGGAAACTTTTAGTATTTTAACAATTTCTACTAAAAGTTATGTTCAAAACCAAGCAAATAAAATATAAGATAATGTAAAATGTACTTATACATTAGTGAAGACAATCTTGTATAACAAAGTGTCTATAAATCAATACATGTGAGACTAAATCTGTAATGCTTAGAATCCATTGAATCATCATCATTTGGACACCGTTCATTGCTTACAGTGTTTTTGTCCATAATTAAATAGCTGCTGATGCTAATTTCCATTTATTCAACATTTCAACTCTACGATTAAGGACTAAAAGTGTATACAGGTTTTTATAAAATGTTTGAACAAATAACATTTATATTTTTTCCTGCTCTTTATGTTTAATTTTTTTCATGTATTTTATACTTGTGTATTATATAAGACAATTGTTTTAGTTATATAATTAGTTGTGTACAGTTTATTTGTGTGGTTACAGTGAAGCAGGCGAATTGCTACCACGTCTATTCAGCATGCTTCATCCCCTTGATGAAGTTGCTCCTGTAGTACTGAAAACAAGAGGACCTTCGTCTTCTTTGTATAAGCTTAGTTACTCCTGCACTCAAGATGATGTGGTAGTTTTTACCTGTAGAAACCCTTCTCTTCTTGTGATGTTTCACAACTTGGATGGAGTCCACAGTGTCTGGAAAATACGTAAAACAACATCGGAGGTGAAGAATCATTCATGTTTTCTACTCCAATGATAAGATTTATTAAAATGAATATATTGTTATATGAAAACTAAAACATTAAATTCAGCAAAATGCAATTTTAAGATTGCAAGCTAGTATGAAATCAGTTGAATATACTGAACAATTATTGATTGGTTATGAGGGCAACAAATGATATGTTGACCAGAATTACCAGTCAGTAATTATTTTATTCTTCTTATGTTTTCAGTTTGACTAAAATATGATGAATTAGCATTGTCATATAGTATATTTAGTCCACATCCCAATTAGTATTGTCATATAGTACATTTAGTCCACATCCCCAGGCCAATCTGAAAACCTTAGTTTAACATCTTATTGAATATTTTGATCTCATTTTCAGAATCAGTAATAAATCAATAAGATTTAGAAGTTGTTTAATATTCAAAATATAACAGCCCATCATCACGTGATCATACCAATAAACGTATAAAGGATGCATCTGTCTGTTTGTAGCATAATATTTGCCTAGATTTTTGTGAGATTTCTGATGTTATTTGCATATTAAACCTAAATGAATCAGCATGTTTTCACTGTGCTGCAAAATTCTGCAGCTCTTTATCTATGAGTAACTAACGTCTTACACCAGAAGGTACGTTCGCAAATTAATTTTACAGGTTTTACCCCTTTCCCCCCACGTATCCTTTACTATGCATCACAGAAAGTTTGTGTCTTACATTCAAAATCTTATTAAACCACTTTTTGTTTATGTTATACCAATTAGTATAGCATCAAATATTAGCTAATAATTCATATTTTAATAGTATATAAGTTTTAAGTTCTTAATTTTATAAAGAAATATTTTAAAAAATCCTTAACTTCCCCTAGTGTTACATAGTAACAC
>NW_013669891.1:12293-16144 GCF_000517525.1 Limulus polyphemus
TTATTTAATTAAATGATGCACCGAAGAATATAGACTAATAACATGCAAAAAGTAGACAAATTCAATTAACTCTCCAAATTTTCCTGGATTTCAAACTATGTGACAAGAGCTGTTATAAATTCATCCAAGCTAGTCATTAACTTTCTCACGAGAACGATGTTGCTATTCTGAGTGAAATTGATAATTATCTATTCAGAACACAACATTATACAATACCTCATTTGATAGATGAAAACCTTGACTTTCTATTGGTTATAGATAATATATATAATGAAATGTAAGAGAGAACTATCAACGAATTGTGAAAGAGAGGATGTGACAGGTGGGTGTGGCAGGAGGAGTCTGATTTTCTGTTTGATAGCTCTGTAACCAAACAAAATTGAAGGATATAAAAATTATGGTTTATCTGAGCAATAACGATTTTATAGAGAGTAATTTATGTTTAATTTCGTACATTTTCGAGGGGGGTGGATAAAATATGGATGATGACATGCTAAGACAAAATGTGTTACATGGGTTACACAAGTGGAAATTAAGGATTTTTTTAAATATTCCCTTGTAGAATTAAGCACTTAAAATTTTTATACTATTAAAATATGGATTATTAGCTAAATGTTTATGCCATATTAATTGGTATAACATAAACAAAAAGTAGTTTAATAAAATTTTGAATGTAAGACACTAAAACTTTCTGACATGGATGATAGGGTTAAAACAATAAAATTGAATTATAAATAGATGTATACTGTTACAAGCTTAAAGATACTTAGGATAAACTATTGTAGTTTCATCTTACAATTTGAAGTCATTCTAGGAAGAAAAAAAAAGGGTAATTTAGATTTATTTAAATTTTTTTTGGTGGTTATGAGGTCGATCAAATTGACTGATCCCATTTTGAGTTAGGGAGATTTTTGAGATGAAGAAAAGTATTTTTAATCTTAACATGAAAATTACTTTGCACATGGACTGTTCAAAACAAATACTCAATATATTCATGAACAAATCTTTATTTTAGTTTATTAAAAATACTTCACTAAAAAATATTAATTTTTGTATGTGAAAGAATTATAATGTTAACTGAAAGACTGCTACATTTTGTGAAGATATACACACCTATATTGAAAGTTAGAAGAATTAAATCTATAAAAACTTTAAACAAGTACAAAGGGGTCACATGTTTGGTCAAATTGACCGAGCCCGTGTTGAGAGAGTTAAGCCAATTGTTTGTAATTAGGCCTAAATGAATCAACTTGTATTCACTGTGCTGCAAAAGATTACCATCTGCAAAGTTCTGCTGTGATATCACACATTCATGACAACTGCCTTGATAACTAGGCAACATTGATGCAATATGTTGTTTGGCAGTCAAGGGAACACTAAATGTTTCAAATCACGTGAATCGTTTTCAGCCAATTATGTCTAAGAATTCATTCTGTAGGTAGAATAAAGTACTATGTTTTTTTCAGTTGCATTTCATTGTAATGCATGTTTTTAGCTTCTAAGTATTCTAAATCCTTCTCACTAAATTTATTTGTATTCCAGGAAGCCAGCCAAGCCTGTATAAGAACAATTTGTGATAGTAGCTCTGCTCCATCATGTTCATGGTTAACTCACACTCCAGTAGGGCAGGGATCAGGTTTACCAACTAGTAGTAGTAGTAGCCACTCTCGCCACAACTACACTGGTCATTCTCCATCTCATACCTCTTACTCCCCCTACAGGAGCAACCAGACAAGTCGTGCAGCTACACCTACTAGTGTATCGAGGACACAGAGTCCAGGCCCTAGTGCTAGTGGTTTGAAACATATGGCTACTCTCAGGTAATTCAATAAATATAATGATACCTTGAGTTACAATTGATTACCATTAGGAGATTGATATTTACAAATATATTGAAAATATGTGCTCTTGACAAAATAGATTCAGCATAAAGGCATGATTATAACTGTTTGTGTTAAACAAATTTAGTTATTGTTATGAAACTTAGCTAATTTGTAATTGTTTTCAATCGACTGGGCTACTGAGTCCTCTTACCACATCTTCAGTGATAACAATATGTTGTAGTTTTTTGTGTTGACACAGTAGACGTTTAGTTAACCTTAAGAAATTTCTCCTTTCTCAACCATTTGAGAGGAAATCATGCATTTGAATCTTTATAATGTGTTCCGATACGGTCTTACCTTCATTTACACAAAGCTATCCTGATCTTCTTTCTGCCCTATAAACACTGCTAAAAAATTTTCCACTCAGCACACCAGTTGATGTACCCCATCAATTTTGCACCATTTTTGAATATGTACATATCATGTGGCTACTCTTCACAAATAGTATTTGTCAGAAATAATAACTATTTAGTGTAGGTATTATTAATTTATTTATTTTGTGAGTTAATACTTCATGATTGTTTAGTTTGTTTTTCATAATAAGAGAGTTAAAAACAGATGATTATTGGAAGTTGTGTTTATAAGTTATTGATGTCACTGGTACAGAGATTTCTAGAATGCATCAGTGAGAGATATAAATAGTGGTGACCAGACAAGAGACCAGAGATTAGGTAGAGAGCCAAAAGTAAAGAGGAGTGAAAGAGAGTTTCAGTCAGATAAAAGTTATAAAATGTAAAGTTAACTGTCATAGGAGTGAATAGCTTAATGGTTGATATGTTAAAGTGATATTGACAGTTTTTTGACATTATAGTAGAATAAGTTGTCTCATCAAAGGGTGTTGTAAAGCAATTGAACCTGCTTGTGTGGACAAAAAGCACACCATTATTTAGAAGTAGGCCTATATGCGAAAAGCAGGTGTTTATTGGAAGTAGGCCTAAATATAAAAAAGCAGACGATTGTTGGAAGTTCATGATTCAACTGTGGTAACTTAATGACAGTGTAAATGAATTATACACCAATATTGTTATGATGAAAGAAGAAAAAGGAATAAGTGAATTATACACTGAAAGTGTTTAAGATAAAAAATAGTTTGGCTTTTCAACTGAATTCTAAAACAATTGAATTGGCTTATATGGACTTTTGACAAGAAGAAGAGAACTGTATAGTATTTAACTCTTTTAACATGGGTTCGGTCCCTGGAACCAACCTTGTAACCATTTTGTGCTTGTTATAGTTTTCGTGCTATAACTTTTAAATTAGTAAGCGAATTTTAAAGGAATTTGACAGTTTATCAGTAAACATTACAATGATTTAATGAGCAAAATATCCAAGTTTTAAGGTTTGTAAAGCAATATTTCTCTCATGCCTTTTTTTTCTTTTCACATCTTGCTTATCTATCATGGCAAAGTAGTTTTCATTTTAAGATAAAAAATACTTTTGTGCATCAGAAAATTTTCAAATTTCACATGCAAAATCTTTATAATGTCCAGATTGTTATCAAACATTTCTTTTAAAAAAACTTTATATTTTATCAGTTATTTTCAGTAATAAATCTCTGTATGGGTTTGGTCTATATGACCGATCTCGTAACCATCTTAAAAAAAAATTAGGAAACAAATATAAATTATGCCTTTTTCATTCTATAATGGCTATAACACGAAAACATAAATGTTTAGACTAAATAGCTTAAATCTCATAACATTATACATTCATATATATTTATTATATTGACATTTCACCCATGCCTGGCTAACAATACGGAAGTTACAGATGTTACTATCTAATAGTATAAAACTGACCTTTAGTCTTTTACAAAGTTGCCTGTCTTGGCTGTGTTTTAGTAGACTAGTATTTTGTAAAATACAGTCACATTTCAATTGTTATACATTATATATGCTGTTGCTATATAGAAGTAAATTCTTAAACTTATTTTTCTTAAAACATAGAACAGTAAATAAAGAAGTAAAG
>NW_013669891.1:17051-19972 GCF_000517525.1 Limulus polyphemus
ATTTTCAATGTGAGTCAACAAACGCGATGACATGGCCTTTCACCCATGACCTGTCTGGAAAGGGTTATGATACAGCTATGATGTACATAGTGTAAAGAAATTTTGTATGTACATTTAACTTGTTTTGAATATATTTTTATAAAACTCAACAGCATAAGTGAATTATACATTGATACTGTTGTGATAAAAAAAAAGTGAGAGAGAAGAAAAGGAATAAGTGTTTAAGAGAAAAATAGTTCAGCATGTCAGCTGAATTCTAAAGCCTAAATGGACTTTTGACAAGAAGAAGAGAACTGTATAATATTTAAGATACAACTATGATATACATAATGCAAAGAAATTTTATACATACATTTAACTTGTTTAGAATATTTTTTTTTTAAACAAGGGGAGTGCGTGCTGTTCATTTATCATCAAATTTATCACCACTATACAAGAATCCTTTGCCTAACACACCCATATACTTACTAATTCTGTTTAAATTGTCCTATGGACTGCATCTCTTGAAACAAATTGCACTTGTGCACATCCTTTTTTCTGCCCGTATCAGATTAATTTCCTACTTCAAGGGAGAAGAACATACCTGTTCCAGAAATAGTGCGGTACCTCACAAGTATGCTTTGTTTTCATCTCAGAACACACCCGTTCATTCTGGGCAGTCCCATTCCACTTGGTTTGTGTGCCTAAACTGGCCCCTACACCTATTCAATGTCGGATTCTAACTTAGTGTGAGTAGAGGTAAGACCACAACAGAAATTAACATTTTCTTCCACTGAAAATGTATTTTCAATAGGTACTTACCTCCTCTAACACACTTCCTACCCTTCCTTACAAATTCATACTAAGATTTCTTGTAATTCAGTAACAAGAAATAAATGCAAAAAAAAAATTGCTGAAACAAGTGAATGCACACAGTAAAATATAACTGTTTAAAAAAAAATTGAAATGGCAAAGAAGAACATTCATAAATGATAGCCACATGCAAAAAAACGCACATTTTAAGAATGCTGTGCCAATTGAGAAAGTAAGGATTGAGGGGAAACATCAGTGTGAGCTAGCTCTATCAGTATAGGTGGTGCAATACTATTGGTGGAGAGTAGTCACATGATATGTACATATTCAAAAATGGGTGAAATTGATGAGGTATATAGACTGGTGCACTGAGTCCAAAATTTTTTAGTGATAATTATTGGGCACAAAGAAGATCGAATAGCTTAGAGTGAGACAAGGTAAGTACCTATCAGAAATACATTTTCAGTGTAAGAAAATGTTAACATTCAAACTACCACCCAACTGAATTTTCTGTGCTATAAATCTCATGTCGAAGAGCATTATATCAGATTGAAATTAATTATCCATAAGGTGTCAATGCTGCCTATAAGTCAAGACCTGACGGTCCATTAGTTTACTTTTGAACTGAATGTCCAGAGAAAATGTGGAGGTGCCAGTTCTAGCTATAAGATTGTACTGGAGAAGTATATTTATAAAGAATCATTTGTCTTCAATCAAGTTACTAACTAACTCGCTTGAGCAGCAGCATTTATAGTGTATGCATACAACAGTGTGGTAAAACTATCATTGGTTATTGTGTGTGCAGCAACATTGTAAAACTAGCATCATTTATAGTGTACAACAGTGTAGTAAAACAAGCATCATTTATAGGTTGTACAAAAATGTAATATAACTACCACTATTTATAATGTGTACAACATTTTGGTAAGACTAGCACCATTTGTAGTGTTTACTACAGTGTAGTAAAACTAGCATCATTTAATATGCACTGTCTACTGTTTGTTAAACAAAATGTTTGAATTTTGCAATTTAAGAGTTTTCTAATTTTTTCATAAATGCATGATGTGCTTTTACAGTGTCTTCAAGTTACGTACATAATAATAATACATATTTCATTATAAGCATGGTATTGGTATGGAATACAATGTGAAACCTGTGATAATTGTAGCAGAAAAATAATTTATCTCAAAGTATGATATCTTGGTATAGTGAGCAGTGTAAGAATTAAAAGTTTTTGTTTAAAACTTCAATGTGTGTTAAATTTACTAGTTTTAAAAAATGTGTTATCCTTTATATTCAAGTACGATTTCCTCAAGGGTAGATAAAAACAACTTTATCTAGATTTGATTTCATTATGGAAGTAATGGTATATGTATAACTGACAAGTTTGCAGCTCTAAAAAAATGTCAGAATGCACTTGTTTTTTTCACATGTTCTTCTTTTACAAAAATCTTTCATTAAGCTTGTCTACTGATTAGATCTAACGAATCATTTGAAAGTTACTTTTCACCAATTCTGCCACACAGACAATTTCAGCAAATTATTTGAATATTGCTAGACTTATTTTGTAATACAGTGCATTAATAGATCTTTTTCTTTACTTAGTCGATCTCAGTCTCCGCTAGTTACAGGATCTTCACCTCGGAGGTTTACCTTTACACCTCCTGGCCGATCTTGTTGGACACAGGCCACTCCCGGGTCCTCTGTACATAATGAAAGCCTCCGTGAACTGATTGAGCCTTTAGCTCCTGATGTTTGCCTAGAACATGTCTGGTCTGAGCCAGATAGGTAAATAACATTAAATGGAAGTAGTGAAGCTGAATAAAGCTATTGAATTGTTCATTGTAAATTTTGGTGATACTTGCATGAAAACCGTGTAATTTGTAAAGAAGTAAGATAGCTTTTAAGATGAATGTCTCGATGATGACTTATGATATGGAATTGTTTGATGTATGTATTTCATTGTGAAACTTAAATACTTCATTCTCATTTTTGTTTTGCATACGTTAAAATAAAAATGTTATGAAAGCATACATGGAATCTCTTATCAAAATGTAACAATTTATGAGCAAATATATATATATATATATATATATATATATATATGTGTGTGTGTGTGTGTGTGTGTA
>NW_013669891.1:20919-23972 GCF_000517525.1 Limulus polyphemus
CAAGACATGCTGTGTGATTTTTTTTTTCCTTTTAGTTGCCGATCAGGAAGAAAAGCTTCAAAGGTGTTCTTTACAACAGACATTACTAGTCAGTGCTTTTTGTGTCTGAAACTTTCAGATATGAACCAGTTGAGGTTAGAGTATATAATATTAATGTTAGAGTAAGGTAACCAATAAAGAAAAAATTACAAGTAGATAGTATATAATAAAAAAATGTTATCTAAATAAATCTTTTGTTACTGTTTCACATCAATGTATGTTAAGGAAAATAATATCTTCCCATGTGATAGAATTAATAATTATTGTCATGTTCTGTGTGTAGGAAAAAAGTTAAACTGGGATTTCATATATATCTGAATCTTTATTAACTTGTTTTCATTTGTTTGCATGATGTAATGTTAAATGGTTTATATTTTTGCATAATATCAACTTGTTTATATAAACGATGTAATACTAACTTGTTTATGTGTGTGTGCAATAGTTTATTACTTATGTCTGTGATATAATGGAGCAGCTTGTTTTTGTTGGTATTCTAGTGTATTTATAATCATTTATTGTTTTGTTTTTTTGTACGAAAAGGTTGATAAAGTTTGAAGAAAGCAATGATCGCTCTCAACTCATATTTGGTTCAACAAAGACAATCCTCGCTCGAGATGCTGAAAATCTTCCATTGTTGAAAATGATGTTAACATTAGATGTTAGCAATAGCCTGACCTTGTATACAGGAATTCACAAGGTGTAAACTTTATTATTCATGTAAATATAATGTAAGAGTAAGATACTTATAAGTATTATGAAATAATCATGTTTGTATTTAAATATTTACCGAGTGACATTACATAGTAATTCTTATTTTAAGAATTCTAAGAAAATCTGAAGCCTGAACTACTGTGTTTGGATGCACAAGTTCATGTAAACAGATGCTTATTCTATAATATATATATGGATAATTAGTTAAAAATAACTATAATAGTATCTAATATTAACTTGACTAAGGATGAGATTGTGTCACAAAAGGTGATCCGCTTCTTGCTGTTGGTCCTAAAAAAATGATCCATTTGTTGCTGTTTGGCCTTAAAAAGTGATCTACTTCTTGCTGTTTGGTCTCAAAAGATTTCGTTTGTTGTTGTTGGGTCTTAAAAAGTGATCAACTTTTGGCTTTTTGGTCTCAAAATATTTTGTTTGTTGCTATTTGGTCTTAAAAAGTGATCCACTCCTTGCTGTTTGGACTTAAAAGTGATCCACACCATGCTTTTTGGTCTCAAAAGGTGATCAAATTCTTTGGTTTATTCATAAAAGAAAATTGAAGAGTTATTAAACAAATTTGAATATGTTAGATATATCTTAATATGATTTCTAGCTGAATTTGAAAAACTGAGTGTGGAACATTATTTTAATCATGTTTATCAGCATACAAAGTTTGGGGACATGCTAATAAGTTACTTTTTTTTGTCAAGATTTGCAAGGTTCACATTCCCAGCATTCCGGGACCCCTCAGCATGTTGCTTGGAGGAGGAGGAAGTCGTCGTAGTTCTGGTATTCCAAGTACTCCCAGGAGAAGCAGTCTCGTGACTTCTAGTAGACCACCAAGTGCCATGGATGCTCACTTTGATGCAGAGGTACTTTCTCTTCATGTGTTAATATATCATTTATAATAATTTACACACACACTATTTAACCTATCACTCCGGGTACCCTTTACTGCACATTACACAAGGTTTTAGTGTCTTACATTCAAAATTTTATTGAACTATTTTTTGTTTATGTTATACCAATTAGTATAGTATAAAATCTTACCTAATAATCCATATTTTAATAGTATACAAGTTTTAAGTTCTTAATTCTACAAGAAAATATTGAAAAAAATTCTGAATTTCCACTAGTGTCACCCACGTGACACATTTTGTCTTAGCATGTCATCATCCCTATTTTATCCTTCACCCCTCAAAAATGTACGAAATTAAACATAAATTACTCTCTATAAAATCATTATTGCTCAAAGAAACCATATTTTTATATCCTTCAATTTTGTTTGGTTACAGAGCTATCGAATAGAAAATCAGACTCCTCCTGCCACACCCACCTGTCACATCCTCTCTTTCACAATTCGTTGATAGTTCTCTCTTACATTTCATTATATATTACCTGTAACCAATAGAAGGTCAAGGTTTTCATCTATCAAATGAGTTATTGTATAATGTTGTGTTCTGAACAGGTAACTATCAATTTCACTCAGAATAGCAACATCATTCCCGTGGGAAAGTTAACGACTAGCTTGGATGAATTTGTAACAGCTCTTGTCACATAGTTAAAAATCCAGGAAAATTTGGAGAGTTAATTAAATCTGTCTACTTTTTGCATGTTATTAGTCTATATTATTTGGTGCATTATTTAATTAAATAAAAATTGTTAAGTGCATTACTATAAAAAAATCAGGCTTAACTCTCCTATACAATTGATGGCAAGAAAAAAGATTGGGTAAGTAAGTTATTTCTTGTTTTTCATATTTATTCTCTATTTATTATTATAAAAGTAACTAAAATTTAAAAATACATATCTTTTTAAGACTAGATTAGGTAAAATAAGTAATAATAATGTAATTAAAATTGTTCACGAGGCATGCACATGAGCAGCTTGTAGGTAATGCAATTCGATAGTGTAATGTGAGCTGCACGTTTCCCCAAGTGATTTATAACTTATAATGGTGCGGATAGTAGTTAGACATGGTTCAAAGGACAATAAAACATTAAAATTTAATTACAAATAGATGTATAATGTTACGAACTTAGAGCTATTTAGGATAAACGAATGTAGTTTCATGTCACAATTTGAAGTCATTCTAGAAAGAAAAAAGTTTAATTTAGATTTATTTAGATTTTTTTTTTGGGTGGTTACAAGGTCTGTTGAATTGATCGATCTTGTTTTGAGATAAGGTAGAGAAAATAACAGATAAACTATAATGTTTTAGTGGAAAAAAACGTTTGTAATGCATTTAGGAGGTTTTAGGGATTAGAAAAAGGAATTTGAAAACTTTAAGATGAATAAAAGTCTTT
>NW_013669891.1:24238-41334 GCF_000517525.1 Limulus polyphemus
ACTAAGAAATATAAATTTTTTGTATGTGAAAGACTTTGAATATTAACTGAAAGACTGCCAAATTTGATGAAGATATACCCAATATATTGAGAGTTATAAGTATTAAATTTGTAAAGACCTTAAACAAGTACAAAAGGTCATGTGACTTGATCAAACTGATCAACCCCTTAGTAAGAGGGTTAACTCTCTCTACATGAGCTTGGTAATTTTGACTTACCTTGTAACCACCAGATAACCATGAAAGTATCCATACTATACCTTTGTTGGTAAGCTTTTATTAAACATTACAAGTCTTTTGTGCACAAAAAATCATAATTTTTAATTAAGTATTTTTACTAAAGATTTTTCTTTGAATGTATGGAGTCAGTGTTGACAGTTCAAGTGCAAGGTGATTTTCATGTTAAGATTAAAAAGACTTTTATTCATCTTAAAGTTTTCAAATTTCATTTGCATAACTTCTAAACCTCCTATATGAACATAAGACGTTTTTTTTTCAGTTAAACTTTATATTTTGTGTTATTTTCTCTGCGCTTATTCTATAAGGACTCCACTGATTTGACCAACCTTGCAACCAATTCAAAAATAAATGTAAATTACCCTTTTTTGTTTCTATAATCACTGCAGACTGAAACAAGAAACTACAGTTATTTATCTTAAACTATTTATGTTTCATTTTATTCTTTTATTGCTCTTGGACTGTGCTTTACTAATTTTTACATTTTAGTTATTTTAATAACAATAAATGAAGAATGTACATGAAAACAAGAAATTTAGTACTTATATTTAGCCCCTTCTTTTTTTGCTGTTTGCTCGTTGATCAAACTTAAGCCTACTTTTTGTAATGATGGAACTAGTACATTAACTAATTTTTATTTCAAATTTGCACTTAGGAACATAAAATAATATGCACAAAACAGACAGTGTCTCTAAATATTATAATTTAACTGCCTTTCTGACTAAGGCATAATGCCTTAGAATTATTTTAATAATGATTTATAAGAATTAAATGACATTTTCTTTTGCGAGTATGTGTGTGTGTGTTTAAGAATTCACCAGAATAATGCTTCACAAAACAAAAGCCAACTCTTCTGCTAATCTATAAGTTTAGATTTTGGGATGAAGAAGCTGATAAAAAGTTGGGGAGTAAGAAAAATTGCTAACCTTAAGCAGGTGAAATTAATTACCTATGATTTTACCTGTACAGTAAACAAATGCCATGTTATAACTACTAATGAAAATATCAATATTAAGATTTTACTAGCATGAAATGCTGGCACAAATGAAATTGCAAAATACTAAATTTTGTTGTTAACAAAAGTAAAAATTCATAAAATACAATTTTGATAATGCCCAGACCAAACCCTGAACATGGTTATAAAGCTGTGTGTGTGTGTGTATGTATGTGTATCTTTGTTTTGAGTAAATTTTAACGTATCACCATTCATAATATCATAAAATGTGATGTAGTTGAAACTTTGCATAGCATTATTTTCTGAGACAAAAAGATTATGAAAAGATAGTCTATAGTTAAAAAGTTTTTTTATGTTTATCGCTGCTCTGATTTTGGGACTTGTATGGTAATAATAGACACCATTGACTAGCTATCATATCTTCTCAGGTGCAGTTGTTGTCACCAGTACTCACTCAATTCAATGATGAAATGTCAGCAGTCGAGGATAATACTCAGAGATACATTGGAGTGACGACTGGGTTAAGGGATGCTGTGGAGAACAGGGTTACCTTGGTAACAATCTTTTACTGTAATCAAGTCTTTAAAGTTAAGAAATGCTTGAAGAACACAGGTTTACCTTGGTAACATTCTTTTACTTTAATCATATCTTCAAGGTTAAGGATGTTATGGAGAACAGAGTTACCTTAGTAATGCACTTTTATTGTGAGATACAGATGTTCAAATTTTTTATTGTTTTTTAAAGGAATAATTAGTATAAGAAGAAAAAAATTAGAGTAAAATTAATTGTTAAATTCAATGGGCAAACTACATCTAGAAACAATAGTGTGGGCTTAACTGAACAGACTGTTGTATAAAAAAGCTACTACCATTAGGCAAAATGCATAGTGTCTAGTATTATTGGAAGATCAAAACTTGTAATTGTAATTCATTAACTATTAAAACTAACTTGATATTACTTTCATAATAGTGAAATACTTTTTCAAGATATCAACTGCTTCTTTTACTCCATTAATTAAGTTATTGAAACTGAAAGAATTTAAATTCTGATGCCAAAGTCAAGAACATTACTAGGATTTTAAACATTTTCGTAAACATGTTGTTTTCATTGTTATCATTTGAAAAGTTTTGAAAATATATGTCTTTTTCTTTTGTGTTTGTGTGTGTGGGATTTATAGGAAACAGCAAGTGGAACTCTCTATCGTGTTTCTCTTCCACACATATCCATGTCCTCTGTTGGTAAGATGAGTATTAATTTTGTCTACAGGTGATGGGTGATAATCTTGTTTTTCTGTCTGTTTTTACTGTGGAAAAGTAATTCTAATGTTGTTTGTTTGTAAATAGTAGTATGTAAGAATAAGAAAAAGTAAAAAAATGTAATGTATGGCTAAATGATTACCTTAGGAAAAATTCCACCAAAATTCATTCAGAGTGCATTAGCGTGTGATCTTTCTTTAACTTTTCACCAAACTGTAAGTGTAATAACAATTTTATACTTCATTATATTTAGGAAATGCAGGCAACTAGTTCCTTTTGTATCTGATGTTTTGTATTTCATAATAGTCTCTAAGTGTCTGCAAGTTCTTCGGAGCATTCTCCCTCGGGATGTGTCATTACAAGTGTTTTCAAAGTGGTACACCATTCGGAATGCTCCTGGACCATGTGACATCAGTGCCTACTTTGAACTGCAGTCTTTCCTTACTTGTCTACTTGGAATGTTGGGATACAATACAGAACATCTTCATTTTGGAGGATTCATGGACAAGGACCTGTCGTTTTCTCCAGTTGCTGTAAAAAAACTCAAAACCTCCAATCAAGGCTCTGGTCAAGTAAGCTGTTCACTTATTTTATCACAGTTGGTTTTTGTAGCAGAATGTAATAATGTACATCCTGTGTTAAAAATTCAGCTTAACATGACACTAAAAATGTTTCTACTAAGTGACTGCAATGCTGGGATGTTCAAAAATGTAACTCCAAAACTGATAATGGAATATGTCTTTTTATATGGACTGAGTGATATGTTTCTCAGGTTCTGTCACACACACGTACAAAACAGTTTTATCAGATAGAGCATTCTGTGATCATTAAGAAAATATAAGTAATTAAATGACCATATGGTGCTGTGTTGTTATTTTTTTTAGATGATGTAGTTTGTACCATATTCACAAAAGATTGAATTAGCACTATTCCCAGATGCCCTTCAATTTACAAGTTTTTTTAAATTTAACTCCTAACTGTCTTACTGTGGGTAGGTAAGAGTGTGGATATCATGACTTTTTCCAGAGTTACATTCAAAATTGAATAAAACTACTTTATTATCAAAACGTAGTTAATATATCAAATTTTAATATTATATATGTTCTAAGAGAAAGTTCTTAATTTTATAATGAAATAACTTAAAAAATTCTCAATCTTCCCTGATATGAGACTTGTGACATTTGTTCTTTGGGTCTTCATTTTTCTATAATTTATTTATGAGAGTATTGTCAATTTTGACTTCACTTTGAAAGTTTGTCTTGTGGTGTTCAGATCAAGCAGCAAAGGGAATTAATTTAAGCGCAGTGTCTTAGTTACAAAGCCAGTTAAATAATAGTTGCAAAACATTTTTTGTAATTTAGATTTATTTAGTATTTTTTTATGGTTGTTACAAGGTAGGTGAAATATGCCGAGTCCATATAGAGTTAGGGTGGAGAAAATATCAGATAAGGTTTCACTGAAAAATAAAATATTTATATTTATTTAGGAGGATTTTGAGGTTACACAAATGAAATTTTAAAATTTTCAGATGAAGAAAAGTATTTTTATCTCAACATGAAAATCACTTTGTACTCTGAGCAGTCAAAACTCTGATTTCATACATTCATAGACAAATCTTTAGTGGAAATACTAAATTGAAAACTTGATTTTAGTGTACAAAATGAGTCTGCACACTTCCTGCATCAGTTCTTAAGTAATCTGGGTCCTTCTATCACTGAGGATTTCCCTCGGAAAGCCTACTCTGCAAAATATCTCCAGAAGGGCTTCTGCTATTCTCTCTCACTATCTTCACCAGTGCTATTGCTTCTGGATAATGTGTTGAATAGTCAATTACTGTCAGAACATACCAGTTGCCCTTGTCAGAAACAACCGCTAGTGGCCAGATAAAGTCCACAGCTACTCTGCTGAAAGGCTCTTCTATGAGAGGCATCTCTCCAATGGCACTTTGGCTACCTTCCCTCTAGGTATTGTCCTTTGGCAGAGGGCACATGACCTGCAGAATGTACTCAGATCTTCCATGCCTACTGGCCATTGGAAGTTACTGGTGATTCTATCTGCCGTTTTCTTTATTCCTAGGTGTCCTCCCACAATTGATTCATAAGCCAACTTCATCACTTGAGTTCGGTATTCTGTTGGTACTATGATCTGTTTAACTGCCTTAATAGATTTGGTATAGAACTCTTTTCTGGTCCTCTATTCTCTAAGTATCTTTCCCCTTTGTTTTGTGTTCGACTTTCTTCCAGACATCGTCCTAAAGTTTCTGCAGTGGAGGGTTTTTCTTCTGTGCATCCTTCAGTTCCTGCAAACCTAAATTCGGTGTATCACCTTTTGACACTTGCAGGGGCTTGATGTCTTGTTTGCTCTTCTTTTTTTGAGCTCTGGTGGTGACAGCAGATGCTTCATCAATCTTCTTTCTGTCTAGTTCCTCAAAGTTTCTACTACCTAGTATGTTTCCTATCACCAAGTCATGTATTGGTTGCTTGATACACATGGCCTCAAGGTCTCCCACATAATATGGAGTATCCACCTTTATTTTTGCTATGGGAAATTTTCTCACTGTCCCATCAATTAGCACACTCTGGCGTACTTTGCCTGTCGTCTGATCATCGGATACTAGACTGGTTCTCATTGCTGCACTACTGCACCCAGTGTCTCATAGAACCTTCACTTTCTTGTCTCCAACATAGCCTTTACATATTGGCATATTATTATTTGTTGGCATCTCTTTATATTTGTCACATGCTCCCATCACTATTGGCACTATTATTCCTATTGTTAATTTGAGCCAACCATTAGTCATGCACTGATCAATCATGCTCTCTTGTATTGAGTTTGACAAGTATTTTTGATTCTCTTTCTTCTAACAGAAACATCCATAGTGCCATTCAATTTTTTCTTGTTTCTTAACAGCACTGTCTTTGTAAATGGTGCCAGCTGCTTTATGTTGAGGTTTCTGCAGTTGTTTGCTGATAATGGACTTAAAATAACATAACATCTCCTTTCTGTCTGTTAACCTCCTGTCACCTTTGGTAAACTCCTGCTTCTGGTCAGCAATCAATGGTTTCAAATTTAACTGGTCATTCTTGGACTTGCCAGTCGTACTACCTCCATGGGCTTCCATATTTTGTTCTGCCAGCTTGATCATCTTGTCTACATTTTTTGGTGCTCTCTCCTTTAGGAACAATGATATATCAGTGGAACACGTGATCATCAACTGTTCCCATATTAGTAGATCTGCCAGTCCCCCAAAACTATTTTCACATTTGGCCATGTCAATCCATCAGGTGAAATATTGCTGAAGACATGCCACAAACTGCAATACAGTTTCTCCAGTTATTGGTTTAACTTCTCTGAACTTCTGACAAAAAACCTTCTTCAGTAAATTCTTATCGTTTCAGTAAAGCTACTTTTAATTTGTCATAATCCATGGCATCTTCTGAAGTCATGCTTGAATATACTTGTAGATCTTTTCCTGTGAGAAGTGGGCTGAAACAGACTGCCCAGTCGCCTTTGTCCTAGTTCTGACTTTGGGCGAATCTTTCATATCTCTCCAGGAAAGCATCTATGTCATCTTTATGTTCATCAAATTTGGACAGCTTGTGTCGGCTAGCCCTGACTCTATTGTCATTCTTGGGTCCTTTTTTCAGTTGGGTGAGTTTTGCTATCTCAATTTGTGCTCTTATTCTCTCTCTTTATTTCTAGTCTCTCCTTTTTCTCTTTTTCCTCAAGTTGTATTCTCATTCTCTCTATTTCTAGTTTCTCCCTTCTCTCATTTTCTTCTTTCAGTCGTTCTCTTTTTTTCTTTCACAATTTGTCTGTTCTGTTGCTGTTCTTCTCTTTCTAGTTCTTGTTGTTGTTGTTTAACAAACTTTCGTAATTCACTATCTTTTAACTGAAGTTGAGATCCTCTTTCTACCCATTTATAAAAATCTGTTGACATGGTTATTTAGTGTAATTTTAATCTCTACACTATTTTTGTTACTACTACAGTTGTGTGTATATAGGTAGGCCTACTTATTTCTGCTGTCGTTCACATTTTCTTCTATTGCTGTTTAACACTGTATAATCCTGGCTGTGGCTCACCAACTGTCAGAATTAAAAGATCTGTTCTTCGCCAATTGTCAAAATAAATAGGCTTTTAGTTATATTTCTTAATAGTATAGATATTTACTGTGTTGTTGTTGGGCTTAGGATTTTTTTACAGTAGGTGTCTGACTTGTTAGCAATAAATTTAATGATGAATAAACAGCACACACTTCACTTGTTTTCAAAATAATATATATATATATATATTCAGAACAAGTTAACGTATGTACAATAAATTCTTCAACACTATAGATATTATGTGAATGCAAAGTTTTATTTTTTTGGAAAGAATCGACAGGAACTTCTGTAAAAATAGATTTTAGTCGATCATTAAGTTGAAGGAGGTAAAAGTATTTTTTTAATATTCAGAGTAGGTTTTTTAGTTTTGGGTGATAGCTAATAACCAGTGGAACATGATAAGAATTTGTTTTAGGTAATTGTTTCATTGCAGATTCTTGTGGTATATTGTTAGCTTTGTCAGTTGTTGGGTGATTGTGTTTTGTTTACAACCACTTTCATTCATAGTGTGTTTCAAAGAATTAATGTGACAATCATTGTTCTTAATATCTGAGTATATCTTCTTTAATCTGAGTGCTTGATTGAATGTGATATTGCATTTTGTGTGTGGAGGGTGACAGCTTCGATTATATAAGTGTTGTAGTTTATCCGTTGGTTGTCGGTACAAATCAGTATGCAAAATACCATCTTTTAATGTTAGTTTTACACCTAAGAAGCTTATTTGGGTAGTGGAGTAATCTAGAGTAAATTTAATAGAATCGTGGCAGGTGTTAGTATGTCTATAAAAGTACAGTAATGAATCCTTGTCTCCTACTCAAATGAAAAAAGTGTAATTAATTGTTGTTGAAATTTTAATATCATATAAGTTCTTAATCTTCACTTCTGTTTATCATGTGACACTTCTTTGCTCCAAATTGTTCATTTTAGATATTCTTTCCATGCAAATTTGAGCTTCTGAGTTTTAATACAAATTACAAGCTTATAGAATAGATATTACTGAGATATAATTTTATGGCGTTCAGTCTTCTTGTTTACTGAGATATAAAACAGAAAGTCAAACCCATGCCCTCCTATTACATACTGTGTTTGAAAAAAATGTCAGTAATTCTCTCTGACATTTGCTTTTACATTATTTATAACCAATTGAAAGAGAATATTTTAATTTATTGGCTTATGTATAAGACCAGCTCATTCTGATGACAGCTTTTGAATTATTTGGCATACAAATTCAAAGTTGTTATCACCAAGCTTAGATTGACCAGGTAATGCAATTATTCTAACATATTGTATTCTTTATTTATATTTTTGTGTTATAAATTGAATATTTAAAATAAATAAAAATTCAGTAAAGTAACTAATAAGACTTCTACTGCATAAAGATCCACACTTAAATATGGAATTCGTTTTTTATGTAAATTTTTCTACTTATCATTTATAAAAGTAACTAACTTACTCAACATCTTCACTCTTTGAGACTTTTCACTCTTCTTTCTATGGATGACTGGCTCTTGCTTGCTTCTTCCCATTCTCCTTCCAGAGAACACACTCTTCTATTCCTATAGGAAGCAGCATGGGTGGGATTCCTGATGATAGTGGGGAAGTACATTCTTACCCCCTATCAATACCCTTTTCATTTGGGGAGGTTTTTTTTTTCCAATCTCAGTTGAGCCCTGCCTTTTTTTTATCTTCAGGTTTAAAGCAAGCAATTCACAAGTTCCTCACCTCCCTTTTGTTACAGCTCGAACTGTTCTATCTCTTTGGGGATGTAGGCTTCTTTGGAAGCTCTCATCCCCATGAGTCGGGTTTGTACTTGTTCCCTTCAGGGGACACTCCTTGATCAGTGGAACTTCTCCTCGAATCCCTAGCTTGATGGTTAGAGAGAGACCAGATCATGGCAGGGGAGCTGCTTACTCCACATCATCCAAATTTACATCTTTTCAAAGACTCATCTATAGAGGGTTGAGGCTCTTACATCAACTTCTGGGAGATTTCCAGTCTTTGGTCGATCAAGGAGTCTTTTCTCCATATAATCTTTCTCAAGCCTTTGTCAGTTCTTACAGGAGGAGTGGGTGGTTGTGGTACATTTTGAAATCTCCACAGTAATAACTTATATCACAGAGCTGGGAGTACCAATTCTAGGTCCTGGATCTCCTTTCTGGGCCCACAGTCACCACATTGTGGTCTTAGCCGGCGATTTTCCTGGCACCCTGAATCTGGTAATGGTTAGATTATATTCTCTCAACAAGATTTTCTTCACGGAATAGTCCCTCGAACCACAGGTGGGCCGCATTCAATTATATTTTAATTACTCATTGCAGGCTGGATAAAACCACCCTGTGGGCCACATCTGGCCAACTGGATATACATTTCATATGCCTGCCTTAAGATATAGTGAACAACTATAAAAACATGTTTACAAAACTAGTGTATGTTACAGAAACTAACTTTTTTTAGTGTATTAGCAATATTTTAGTATGATGGATGAGATTGATACATTTCAAATAGAAAATGACTTGATTAATTGTAATTAGCATATGAGATAAATAACTTCTAGTTATGAAAAAGTGAGACAAATGATACAATTACAAATATGTTATGGTAATGCAGTAGGTGGCACGATGTCAATGCACTTACTCAAAAAAGCAAACAATGTAGTTTTGGCTAACTATGCTATTAACCAAAGAGGTTTTACTGGTATACTGGAACTCTATCTTTGAACCTGTGAGTAAGACGAGGGGTAAAATCAGGCAATGTTTTTTTGAGCAAAAAGTAACTTCTTATACACCGATAAATATGGTATATTCTTTGTTTTAGTATTTCTCTTATTCATGAACAGTTTAAAACTTTAATGTCTGGTAAGTATCTTTAATGTCATCAGAAAGTAGCTGAAGAAATAATAATAAGTTTGGTTTTTCACTTATAGGATTGGAACTCTCTCATTATATCAGCTCACCATCAGGGATGTCAAATTCAACGGGAAGTTCTAAGTTTTATAAGCCCAACTGAACAAGATAACTGTGTGGGTGATTTAGATCTAGAGTATCCTGTTAGTAACAGTGGTCTACTCTTCCCATACTTGCCTGTTGTTTTGTATGGCTTGCATCTTTTGTATGAGGTAGGGACATAACTTTTTTTCATTCTGGAAAATTACTTTAACTGAACATTCTAAAGGTTGAGGATTGAGGAATAACAAGCAACTTTTATAAGAAATTCCTTTTAAATTCCAGTCTTTTAATTAAGTTACTAATTTATTAGCATAATGAAGGAATGGTCTAGACATAGAGTAAGAAAAAGGTGTTAAAATGTTTAACTTATGAAAGCAGTAATTACCATGAAGACTTTAACATAATCTATGATACTTATGACATTTTTATGAAACTAAAACCAAACTTTAAGATATTTATACATCTGACCTGGTTTTTTGTCCAATAGTATATACATTTGTATGAAATGTTCATTGGCTCAGCTTTTGTTTCTAAAACTCTTAGGTTGATGAATCACTGGTTTCAAATATGATAGTGATACTGTGTTTAGTAACTAAAGAACTTGTAAAGTATTTCTTCCATGATAAAACCATAAAATGTTCATTAAGATGAATACTAAATTTTTTCATTTGTCTTGCATTTGTAGTAGAAGCAACATTTTCTCTTTTATGCTTCTGTCAGTGAGTATGTTCCAATGAAAACTGTTACATTGTAGGATAGTTGTTATAGTACTAAAATAATATTTCAATGGGAATTGTTACATTGTAGGATAGTTGTTATAGTACTAAAATAATATTTCAGTGGGAACTGTTACATTGTAGGATAGTTGTTATAGTACTAAAATGTTTCAGTGGAAACTGTTACATTGTAGGATAGTTGTTATAGTACTAAAATAATATTTCAATGGGAATTGTTACATTGTAGGATAGTTGTTATAGTACTAAAATAATATTTCAATGGGAATTGCTACATTGTAGGATAGTTGTTATAGTACTAAAATAATGTTCCAATGAAAACTGTTACATGGTAGGACAGTTGTTATAGTACTAAAATAATATTTCAATGGGAACTGTTTCATGGTAGGATAGTTGTTATAGTACTAAAATAATGTTTCAGTGGAAACTTACATTGTAGGATAGTTGTTATAGTACTAAAATACTATTTCAATGGGAACTTACATTGTAGGATAGTTGTTATAGTACTAAAATAATGTTTCAATTGGAACTGTTACATTGTAGGATAGTTGTTACAGTACTAAAATAATGTTTCAATGGGAACTGTTACATTGTAGGATAGTTGTTATAGTACTAAAATAATGTTTCAGTGGAAACTTACATTGTAGGATAGTTGTTATAGTACTAAAATAATATTTCAATGGGAATTGCTACATTGTAGGATAGTTGTTATAGTACTAAAATAATGTTCCAATGAAAACTGTTACATGGTAGGACAGTTGTTATAGTACTAAAATAATGTTCCAATGGGAATTGTTACACTGTAGGATAGTTGTTATAGTACTAAAATAATATTTCAATGGGAACTGTTACATTGTAGGATAGTTGTTATTGTACTAAAATAATGTTTCAGTGGAAACTTACATTGTAGGACAGTTGTTATAGTACTAAAATGTTTCAGTGGAAACTGTTACATTGTAGGACAGTTGTTATAGTACTAAAATAATATTTCAATTGGAACTGTTACATTGTAGGATAGTTGTTATAGTACTAAAATAATATTTCAATGGGAATTGTTACATTGTAGGATAGTTGTTATAGTACTAAAATGTTTCAGTGGAAACTGTTACATTGTAGGACAATTGTTATAGTACTAAAATACTATTTCAATGGGAACTGTTACATTGTAGGATAGTTGTTATAGTACTAAAATGTTTCAGTGGAAACTGTTACATGGTAGGATAGTTGTTATAGTACTAAAATAATGTTTCAGTGGGAACTGTTACATTGTAGGATAGTTGTTATAGTACTAAAATAATGTTTCAGTGGAAACTGTTACATTGTAGGACAGTTGTTATAGTACTAAAATGTTTCAGTGGAAACTGTTACATTGTAGGACAGTTGTTATAGTACTAAAATAATATTTCAATGGTAAGTGTTACATTGTAGGATAATTGTTATAGTACTAAAATAATATTTCAATTGGAATTGTTACATTGTAGGACAGTTGTTATAGTACTAAATTAATATTTCAATGGGAACTGTTACATTGTAGGATAGTTGTTATAGTACTAAAATAATATTTCAATGGGAATTGTTACATTGTAGGATAGTTGTTATAGTACTAAAATGTTTCAGTGGAAACTGTTACATTGTAGGATAGTTGTTATAGCACTAAAGCACATTCGTACTCTTGTGAGATGAGAAGTCTGATTTTTTTTTCTGCAGGACTGTAAACTGAATAGCCTTCAGTGGGATTTCATTCTTAAACTGGCTGGTTTATTATACCAATTATCTATGTAAGTATCTAAACTTTGTTAATAATCTGTAAACAGTTGTAACATATAGGTAAATATTTACACTGTAAAAACCTACTTGTGTGGTAATAGAAGATATAATTTCACAGCTGTGAAAATCTACTTTTCACTGGAAGTTTAAATATTATGTTTTGAACCATGTATGTATTTATTTCATATTAAGATAGGTGTTTGACCAATATTAAGAATCTAGCACTTATTTTGAAACTGAATCTCGTGTAAAATGTGTTATAAGAACCTAGCATTTATTAGGATAGTGAATCTGGTGTAAAGTTTATTTTTGGAATCTATCATTTATTGTGATACAGAATCTGGTGTGAAATGAACACATCAGGACTTAAAACAGACAAGTGTTTCTTTCCACTTAAAAATAAAAATATTTAATAGCTATAGGTATAATGATAGTTTATGTTTCAAAGAGATGGAGAGAGTTTGTGTGCTGAGAGAAGATTAATAAAACAACCTCTGACTCAATATGATACAGTATTAGCATTTGCTTGTGTAATTGTTCTGTTTTTTACAGTTTTGTAATGTGGGTATTGTGTGTATGAATACCTTACTACACTGAAGTGTGCAGTGGGTTCTGAAGTAGGTCATGAACTAATAACTGATTAATGTAACATACCTTCAGGATAAAAAAGAGAAAATAAACATACAGAGAACCGGTTTACTCACCCTTTTCATTCAAAAAATCCAGTTGACAATTTTTCTTTACGAATTCTTCTATAATGTTGTCATAAAATTTATCCCGATTCCTTAGTTTGTGAAGTCACAAATCACAAAATCAAGTGAAACAAAACATGTGATCTCTATGTTGTTGATGTTGAACTTCTCCACATACACTAGCTAGCTGTCATGCTATTTTAACACAGCATGACTTTGATAGTTTTACTAACAGGTGGTAGTAACATCACTCCAGAAAACAAGATACTGCTGGAAGTGCAAGGTTTGGCATGCAGAATTTGTGTAGCATAACATCATTAAGACTAGAGTTCTTACAACATGATATGATAATGCTACCACAGTACAAAGAAACACAACAAGCAAACAGTAAAATAATAATAATAATTTTAGTGACATTTAATTGTATAATGTTATTGCCACATTTTTAGTTTTCTGGTTGGTCATTTAATATTATAGCACAGTTCTCACTTTCTCTATTGGCATTCTATTATATAGACATGTGTTTTAACTAGTTCTCCATGTGACTACAAAATTTTGATTGTGCTCGATCAGAGATATATATTAGTTTCAACTTCTTGTGTTTGATTTCCATTGTTTCTACTCGTTCTTTAAGAAATATTTCTGCTTTATTCATATGGATTTGAGATTTAATATGGTGGATGATGAAATTCCTGGGTTAGTAGACAATGGTTCTGACACTGGTCTCAGGGAAAGCACAGTCTCTAGTTCGCAGGATTTCATGTCTTATGTTCAGCCGATGATTTCTTCCTTTCATGTCATGATTTTTTATGAGGAAGTATGTAACTACTGTGTGGAAATTTCTTTCTACAGTACTTTCCACCTGATATCATGCCTCCATATAATCTGCTGGATTAGGTATTGTTGTTTTTCCAAGGAGATCTGTGGTAAGTTTTTCAGTGTATTCCTTACTCTCAGTAGGTATACCCATGTTTAGCAAGTTTATGTGTGCTTGTGTGGATGAGCCTAATTTCCACACTCAATAATTTAGATCTTTCATGTCTTTCCTGCACAGTATTTGGTATGTTAGATTTTATTATTCTTTTACCATGTAAGTTATTTTAGTTTAAATTTATGTTTAGTTTGATTATTACTTTGTTTTTGTTAATTTTTGGTATATGTATTGGTTTTGCATGATCGTTACTGTTTAGGTTATTGTACCTTCGGCTAATTTTGTGGGTGTGTTTATGTTATTTTTATTCTTTTCACTCTTAGATATTTCGTTTGTATTGTAAGTTCCTTTAGTGGTTTTGTACTTTAGGTGATGTTTTATATTTTAGGTCGAAGTTCTTAGTTTTGCAGGTTTATTTTTATGTACTTTGTAGACTTTAAAAATATCTTAGTTTTGTTAGTTTGTTAGCATTGAATACTTTTTCTAAGAATGTTTAGTTTCTGTGTTTTTTGGCTACACTTCTGTGGGTTCTATCTGAAGGTTTTAACCTTCAGTTTCGCTCCCCCTCTATCCACTTCCTAGATTTTTTTTCCCTCGAGATTATACCTCATCCAGTCCTCTTGCCCAGTCTGTTCGAGACCTCCAACACAAAGGAGCTATTGAACAGTTGGTGCCCTCTCAAGCAGGATTTTACTCCCATTTATTGTTGTCACCCAAAACATGGGAGATTGGAGACCCATCATAGATCTTTCCCAGCTCTATACCTATCTGTAGACACCTCGCTTCACCATGGAGTCCTACCTCTCACTTCAGTGGGTTTTTTTCCCTGGGAGACTTTGGATGACAAAGTTTGATGTGATTGATGCCTATCTTTAAATTTAAATTTCCCCAGTGTCACATCATTTTCTTTGGTTTGTCCATGAGGGTTTTGTCTTCCAGTACTGGGTGCTGCTGTTGGATCTTTCTTCCGCTCAATATGTGTTTTGTTGTGTGGTATGCTCTTTCGTATGTCATCTTCACTCCCTGGATCTTCAGACTCACCATAACATGGATGACTGGCTACTGCTCACCTCTTCCTGTGCCCAGTCAATCTCTCACTTCTGCTTACTTCTTTGACAAGCTGCTCAGATGGGGTTTCTCATCAAGTTGGGGTTCATTTGGTGGTTCTCTTCAATTCCCATCTTGGTTGGGCCCAGCTTTCTCCACTTCAGCTCTGGGATATGGAGTGGAAAGTCACAAAGGCCTTACCTTCTTCTCCTCTCTTTGTGTGAGAGGTTCTATCTCTTTTGGCAATGTGGGCTTCCTTGGAAGCTCACATTCCCTTGGAAACATGCATTCCACTTATTGGAATGCTTCTTAACCAGTGGAACTTCTCCCATGCTCTCTTGGACCATCCTATCACCCTTCCACTTGGGATCAGGGCTGATCTTTCTTGGTGGTTCGATAGGGACTTAACTACGGTGGGGGTTCACATTCCTAACCCCTCATCCCAAGTCTCGTCTGTTCACAGATGCTTCCTTGGTGGGTTTGGATGCTTCTGTCATTCAAGGAGGCTAATCTCCTTATCAACATCCTGGAACATTTGGCAGCTCAATGGGCTCTGTATCATTTCCTTCCACTCTTGAGGGGGTAGGTGTTTATGGTTCATTTTGACAATTCCACTTTCATTAGCTCTATATTACCAAGCAAGGGGGTACCAAGTACAGATCTGTGTTTCATACTTGGGATCTCTTGTACTAAGCCAATGACCACGACATGACAGTTCTGACTTCTCATTTTCTCAGAACTATGAATCTTGCAGGCAATTGCTTATCCCTTCCTAACCAGGTTCTCATCATGGAGTGGTCCCTTCATTTTCAGGTATTTCTGTGGGTATGTTCTCATCTTGGAACCGCATGTATGTATATATATATATATATGTGTGTGTGTTTCTCACTCACTGGAATGTCAAATTTCCTTCTTTTTGGTCTCCAGTTCCTCACTCCTCAGCTCTGGGGGTGGATGCTTTCAGTCGAGATTGGAGGGTACTTCACCTATATGCCTATCCTCAGATCAGACTCCTCTCCAGAGTCTTTTTCCATATCCAGACCACTTCTTGTCATGTTCTGCTGGTTGCTCATGGACTTCATGAGTAAAGCAGATAGGGATTTTTGCCCATACCTACTGACCTGTGATTTGTACAGTCAGAGTCTTTCTGCTTTTCAAAATAAGACACCCATTGTGCTGTCTCCATTGTGTCATTCATCCAGACTCCCCAACACATATCCTACCCCCCTTTTCTTCTAGTGGAGCATGGGAGTCCTTGCCACTTACAGTTCACAGTCGCTGGAGTGGTGGACCATGGAGGTTTCCTCCTGAGTGGGGTTTGTACAATAAATTACAAATTACATAGCTCATATTGTACCCACTCAGTGATAAGAAGGCTATTTTCGTTATACTTATTCATTATGCACTTCCATGAAATTCTGGATCCAAGGTACTTCCCCTGGATGTTTTTGCCCAGACTGACTGCAGTTGTAAATCACAAACTAAAATTTTATGCAAGGCACTTCCACTGGATGTTTTCTGCCCAGATGGACTGCACTTGTCATAATGCGATGTATCCCAAGATGCTTCTCCTGGATGTTGTTGCCCGGGCAGACCACATTCGTTGATCTAACAAGCTTATGCAAGGCACTTCCACTGGATGATTTTGCCTGGATGGATCACACTTGGCACAATCTGACATATCCCAAGGTTCTTCCCCTGGATGTTTTTACCTGGGTGGACTGCACTTAGCCTATTTATATACAATTTATGGTTCTTTAGCTCTAGCCATGTAAATTTATATCACATTATCAGACACCTTACTATGACTAACTATCACTATGTCCCATGCTAACACTTGATGGATGAATTATGTACTATTTGTTAACAATGGGCTGATTCTGAATTGTCTGAAAATTTTTCATCAAACTAGTTATTCAAGGCAATTCCTATGGATTTTTTTTTTCCATAGGGTAGAACGCTCTTGTTGCTCACAATATCCTAGACAAGGCGTTTCCACTGGATGTTTTGCCCAGTTGACATGCTCCAGTGTGCCCCAAGACTCTACCCTTGGCAGTTTCACATCATAGTTATACAGCACTTCTCCATGGCACAGTGCTGTACATCTCTTTCTTGAAGCTATAGTGCCTGCCTCTTATATTCTGCTTTATATGTATTACTGTGTTCGTTACTGGTGGAAGAGCATACCTGTTCCAGAAGTAGTGCAATACCTCACAGGCTTGCCTTATTTTCTTATTATGGCACGCCTGTTTTCTCAAGGCGGTTGCTCTCCACTTGATTGTATTCTGTCACGCTTTCACCAGCCCCTCCACCTTTGCAATATGGGATTCTAGCTTTGTGTGAATGGAAGTAGTACCGTTTCAGAAATTAACATTTTCTTACACCGAAAATGTATTCCAATAGGTACTTACTTTTACTTCTACCCTACCT
>NW_013669891.1:41344-67930 GCF_000517525.1 Limulus polyphemus
TCTGCATATTACTACGCAACGTTAAAGTGTACCTACAAACCAAATTTGGTGAAGAATCATCAATTTAGGACCTTCTGGTAACAAGAAATCGAAAAACAATCAGTAACAAAAAGCTTCACTGCAGTACACATACGCTTTCAGAAAAGACCAATAAAAGAGTAACATAAAACGACCACAAAAGTCGCAAAAATGATAATAGAAGGCTAGAATTTGCATGTAAATACGCAAGTATGCAACGAACGTTCATACAAAATTTGGAGATGATCCGTCCAAATGGAACGAAGTACTGGTACAAAACGCAAAACGTTCCATAACTCCTTTAATACAAACAAAATTAACATTTTCTTACACCGAAAATGTATTCCAATAGGTACTTACTTTTTCTCACCCACTTCCTCCCCACTGATATGCTGGCATTTCTAGTTTGTACCTGCCAGTTCTCAAAAGTTAGTATAGATGGCACAGTATGATTGGTGAAGGGTAGTCATATGATGAGCACATGTTCTAGAATGGTGCAAAAATGAAGGGGTATAAAATTTTGACTGGTGCACTGTTAGCAAAAATTTTTAACAATTCTTAGAGGGCAAACTAAGATCAAGATAGCATTGGGTGAGAGAAGGTAAGTACCTATTGAAAATACATTTTCAGTGTGAGAAAATGTTAACGTACGGTACCCTATAACCCGAGCATTTTGGGCCATAGGGTATCTTATTTTTTGTTATCATTATGGTGTCACTGTTTAGGAGGAAATAGAATATATCATTATATTGTATGAAAATTTTGTTTCAGGGATCTTCGTCTACCCTTGTATTTAGACCATTACTGGAGAGATTTTCCACAGCTTATGGCCTCAACAAAATTCTCAGTACAGTTGGCAGAAAGTAAGAAATATATTAAAGGATGTTTTGGTAACAGTTTAAAAATATGAGCTGTGAAGGATTGAACAATATTTAGAGATGGTCATAATTATAAAAAACAATCCTGCCAAAATAATGTTCTTTTAGTGAAGTTAAAATGAAAACTCACAAGTAAGTTAAAAAGTTTAACAGTATAAAAACGTGTAGTAGTTTTATATGCATTGCAACCGGTGTACACCTTTACATTGTCACCTTGCATTTCAAATTTCAAAATTGAAGTAAAAATAGTAATTCCAATTTTTATTTCAATTTTTTTTAAATCAGAAATATATTAAAATTAATTGCTTTTCATTTTATAACATTAACTTAGTATAATTCACTCTTTACACATACGATTACTCATAAAACAGGAGATTTTTAAAAGTTTCTGTGCTTAATTAATGTTTTTCTTTATTTATCATATTGTCATGATTGTTAGGAAAGTGATTATGATCTGTAAATATTTCTTGTTTAAGTACCTTAGTTGAGTGTTTTTGGTTTTGATATTTCAAATGTATATTAACACAAGTCCTAGTCTTATTTTATGAGAGGTTGTAAACACTTTGACAAATTGTTAGTGTCATGGAGAAGCCATTAGGAAAATATCTAAAAAAAAGTAATGAGAAATGAAAATAATTTTTACATCCTTTAAATAACTGCAACAAATGGGGTCATAATGTTATTCTCATTGTAGAGTTGAAACCTTGTAAATTAAGAAGATAGAATTCTAATTAGATATCTAATTTTAGTTCTATTCGGTTTTTGTGTCGGAGAGACACGTAAAGTGTGAAAAAGATCCACACCTTCAGTAATCTCTAATATTTCATCAATATTATGAAATGACAGGACATTGTTCTCTCATGTAGTTATTTATTTTTTGTACTCATCATTTGTTTAGAGGACATGAGAGTGGAGATGGACCAATAGGTCCCTTGTTGTCCCTAAACATTGGTATGTTAATGTTATTAACTATTTTTTTAAAGCCTTATCAATAATTTTTCCTGTTTCTTTGCAGATGACTGTCAGCGGATTCAGTTTCCATCGTACTTCACTCTTAACCCTCCTGCCATTTTCAATTGGTTACAATCATCTTTGACTTTGAAGCATGTTCAACCATTCCCCTATATCCCTTATGTTACTCAGGAGATCTATAAAGTTGTTCTGGTGAATTATGTTATGTGGCTGTAACTTGATGGAAATTTTTTTTAAGGAGTGTTTCATTTTCAACTTGAATAACCTTATTATTTTGTCTTTAGAGGTACTAGAGTAATGGGAGGGAATTCACTGTTTTTTGCGTCGAAGTCTGATATGAGCAACATAGATTTTTCTGTCATACTTTAGTAGTTTAGAAATAAGCAAAATTAAAAAAGTCGTAGTTAAAGCTCTTAAGAAAAATTAACTTAAAGCTTTGTAGTATTGTCTCTACTAAATTCGGAAGTCAGAAATGGAATGTAATGTATAAATTTTTTGTTTGTTTGTTTTTAAGAATGTTTTGTTTTTGTTGTTTTCAGTTGTATTCAATATTATCTGAAAGAACTAGAAGATCAGACTCCCACATGGGTAGAAACTTGCAAAAAATTTCAGCTCCTGGTATGGATTAATTAAATGTTATTTAATTTCTAACACAGTCATAGTCTTAGCTTTAAGAAATGTTAAAGGTTATATTTGTAAAACACAAATATTGCTAATTTAGTGTAGATAATAACAAATTAGTAGAAGTAATAACATTTTCTTCAAAAGGCTATACTTAAAGGATTGATGTTAATTAATTAATGCAGTGTTAATTAAAGTTAATTAATTAATTAAAGTTACAGTGTATGAAGGTTGACTGTTTTATCAGTTTTTATATTATTTATCTTGAGACAAGGAAAATATTTCAAAGTTTTTAAAAGTTGTTTTCAATTATTGTTTGGACATGCATATTAACTCTCATGCTATTTTAACTTCAATAACTTGGTACAGTTCTGGGAAATGGGAATGAATTTTGCATGGTGCATTTGAGAAAATACTTTTAACACCATCTTTGAAAACTCAATACAGGCTCGGTCAGTTTGACCGACCACATGACCTCTTTGTACCTTTTTAAAGTCTTTATAGTTTTGGTACTGCTAACTTTTAATATAGTATGTATATCTTCACAAAATTTGGCAGACTTTCAGTAAACATTATAAGTCTTTCACATACAAAAAATCGTATTTTTAATAAACTAAAAAAAGATTTATCAGTGAATATATTGAGTATTTTTTTTACTTGTCTGCATGCATGCAAATTTATTTTCATATTAAGATTAAAAATATTTCATCTCAAATATCATTTGTATAATCTCTAAAACCTTCTAAATACGTTTGGAATGTTTGTTTTCAATAAAACTTTATATTTTATGTTATTTTCTCTACCCTAACTCTGTACAAGGTTGGTCAAATTGACCAACCTTGTAAGCACTAAAAAAAATCTAAATAAACCAAAATTACACTTTTTTCTTTCTAGAATGACTTCAAATTGTAACATGAAACTACATTTGTTTATCCTAAGTGGCTTTAAACTTGTAACAGTATACATCTATTTCTGATAAAATTTTATTGTTTTATTGCCCTTTGAACCATGTCTAACTACTATTCGTGCCATTATAAGTTGTAAGTCATTTGGGGAATGTGCAACTCATGTTACACTATTGAATTACATTACCCACAAGCCACTCCGAGCTGCTCGTGTGTGTGTGCCATGAAACGTTTTTATTATATTATTGCTATTTATTTCACCTAATCTAACCTAAAGAGACCCCTATTTTTACATTTTAGTTACTTTTAGAATAATAAATAAAGAATAAACATGAAAAATAAGAAATAAAGTACTTACCTGATTTATTCTTTTCTTTGCTGTCAACTGTTGATGACACTTGACCCTACTTTTTCTATACTAATGGTAGTAATGCATTAAATAATGCACCAAAGAACATAGAATATTAAGATGCAAAAAAGCAGACATTTTCCACTAACTCTCACAATTTGTTATAATAAAAATAAAAAATTGTTTAATTAAACATTAAATGTAAGTTACTAAAACCTTATGACATGCGTAG
This sequence comes from Limulus polyphemus, assembly GCF_000517525.1. Lineage (NCBI taxonomy): Eukaryota > Metazoa > Arthropoda > Merostomata > Xiphosura > Limulidae > Limulus > Limulus polyphemus. The sequence continues at coordinate 45,320 of NW_013669891.1, forward strand.
TAAATGATGCCTGTGGCAATAGGGTTAAAATACATAAACTTTAAATTTTCCCTTAAGTATATGGTATTAGTTATTATTTATGAGAGTTTTTTTACAAGTATTATTTAGAGTTTTTGATATGTACATTAGATAGGTTAAAAGGAATAAACTCGTTTCACAGGACAGAGGGTTATGGAAGAAGTAGTTATTTCTCTGAATGCAAACATGACAGTTTCTCAGAAAGTCATCCAGGCTATGAAAGAACTAGGTTTGTACAACATCATTTATCTCTGAGGTTTTAAGATTTTTGTTTAGTGTACAAGAGTTATTTACTTTAAAATGGCTGTGCTGCTGTTTGTTTTGAAATCAAAAAACAAGTTAAAGGATTTAAAAAAAAAGCTGAAAATGAAACTTTCAAGTTCTTGAACCTATGTTCAAAAAAACTAATGTAATTGTTGATGACAGATACAAGAATACACATCAGATACTTGAGAAGCTTTATGTAATCACTAGTCATGAATACAAAAATACATATCAAATACTTCATAAACTGTGTAACTACTGATCAAAGATATAAGAGTTGTATTAAAATTGAATTTGAATAATTTTAAGTTTAGAGTATACAAAGACTATTTGGATTTCATTCTAGCTTTGCACAACTGTTTGCAAAATCAGACTCCTGTTTTTTATCTGTCAACTATTATGTAATTTTGATAAATTTTAGAATTTCAAAACTGCTTTTTTTTATCTTAATTAGATAAAAATTTGATTCAAAATTTATTTCAAAACTAATACCTACAATTAGATTTATTTGCTTACTTCAGGTATGACGTGTCAAGACATAAATACTCTGCCAACAGGTGTTGCTCTTCCAATACAACATGTAATTGTCTGTTGTCGAAAGAATCCTCCTCCTGATCTCCCTATTGAATCCTACATTTTGATAGGTAAGACCCAAACCAATATAACTTCATCTCTGTAAAGTTGAACAAGTCCAACATTCAAGGAGTTGACCTCCAAAGTGATGTTTGTATAATGTGTGAAATCCAACATACCAGGAGATAAGTCCTCAGTTGGCATGTCTGTGTAGTGTAATGTTTTAAATTGTACATTTTAGGGGATAAGTTCCAAGATGTGTTTATATGAAGTATTGAGGACCCACATTCCAGGCAACAAATCCTGATACATTATATTTTTATGGTCAAATATCAGTCTAGAGTGCCATGTTAATACATCTAAAGGAGATTTGTACTTTTAATGGGTTCTTGGTGCTATTTTTGTAGTTTTACATGTGCATCCTGGAAATAAACCATTAGAAGCTTTCTGTCTTTCATCAAAATCTTTTTTTGGTATAAATTTATTAATGTGGGAAAGCTATAGTATTGCCTAATTTGTTATTCTTGTTGTGGAATGATTCCTTAAGTATTCAGCAAGATGACTAAGTGTTTAAACAGAGCTTTTGTTTTGTGGTAGTTTCAATTATTAAATAAAAATGAGCCCTATTAGTTAGAAGTAGTAGATTAACCCTCTAGCTCAGTTGGTAGAGCACTTGTATGGTACCTGGGAGGTGACATGTTTGATACCTAGCGAGAGAATTAAAAAAAAAGTGATTTCCACAATATTAATTATAACATTTTCTTGTAGGAAGGCAGGACTTGTGACCCTTTCTGGTGGAGGAGTTCCTGAAGCTAAATTATCTCCAGTTATTTGTGTTTAATAAAGATATCATAAACATACCTATGATATTAACCAGAACATCCCCCTGTAGGAAGACAGGATCTTATGACTTGCTGGTGGACTAGTTCCTAAACCTGAATTGTCCCCAGCTATTTGTATTTAATAAACATACATATTATATTAATCAGAACATTTCCTTTTAGGAAGACAGGATCTTGCTACTCTTGCTAGTGGAACAGTTCCTCAAGTCAGGCTGTCTTCAGCTGTGTCTGTTAAAGGAATGTTTAAGCATCCAGTTAGTAAGGATGAGGAAGGTGGGCTGGATCAGTTAGATAATGAGGTAGACAAAATTTAACTATTATTGTGAAAGTTTAGGATGTTTTGTTAATGTTGTTGGATTCTTGTGTGCTTGTTATAAAGTAGTATTTTTTATTAATTCCATTATAGGAATTAAAAGTGTGAATGTGTAATAACTGATAATTAGGGAACAGTAACAAAAATTTCATCTTTTTCTAAAAATGTTTGTATGTATGCAGAACTGTTATAGTCATTTTAGTCTGGAATAACTGTTTAGATACAATATAACTGTGAAAAATGTTTTCTGATGCTCATGTAAGATATTGTTTGTTTTTTGTTTTGTCTATAATGAAAAGTATTTTAAACATCATTCACAGGTACTAAGGCTAAGGTTTGGTGAAGACCAGCGAGTACAGGAAGTGTATCGACTGCTTCAGTCCTCCAAGCCAGTTTCTGTTGTCATTCAACAACGTCCAGAAGTGAGGTAGTAATATTTGTAACTTATAAATTAATCATGTTTTGAGGAGTCTGTGTTCAGTATTAAAGTCATTTATATGATTTTTTGAGTACATAATATATGAAGTTAATGTCATAAACTAGAAATTCAATATTATAATTTAGTTGTTTACTAGAGGGAGCTACTAATCATTGTAATGATGTTAGATCTGGAAAGTTAATAAAGTAGTCATAAAATACCTAGAAAGTTCATGATGATGTAATACTCTAGAAATTTTGTGGCATTTGTAGAAACAGGAATAAATTATAAATACAAATAATCAGTTTGTGGAGATTTAATGAGTTCAGTGCTAAAAAAGTGAGTTATTTTGTTTGTTCAGTTCAATCAACTAGCAAGAAAATTCTGCAACTGTGTTTCGTATTTGTCAGATAGATGTAGGTGACATCATTATCACAGTTTTTATTGAAAGTGAAAACGTTGTTTGTAAACTTAGGCCTACAACTTGCATAAAAGTGAACATAATCTGTGCCAAACATTATAGAAGAAATAAATTACTTTATCACTATTTAGACTAGACTTTGCATCATTTTCACCAAATAATTTGATAGAACTTGCCCATTGGTAGAATATGGTACAACACTATGTTTTTAGTAGTGTAAACAAATTTGCAAAATGTTTAAGTCTACATTTTTTGTACTTGCTCTTTATAATTGGAATTTACTACTTTTGTGACACTTTTGTTATAAGATATACATACATTGTAATTTTATTATTTTTAATGTAAGTTATCATCTGTTTCATTAAATTGTTTTTGATTTTCAAAACAAGAAGTGGCCTGGCATGGCCAGGTCATCAGGGCACTAGACTCGCAACCTGAGGGTCGTGGGTTCGAATCACTGTCACACCAAACATGCCCTCCCTTTCAGCTGTGGAGGCATTATAATGTCATGATCAATCCCACTATTCATTGGTAAAAGAGTAACCCAAGAGTTGGTGGTGGGTGGTGATGACTAGCTGCCTTCCCTCTGGTCTAACACTGCTAAATTAGGAACGGCTGGCGCAGATAGCCCTCATGTAGTTTTGTGTGAAATTCATAACAAACAAACAAAACAAAGTTATATAACATAGTTATAATATAGAATTACTGATTTTTATTCCTTATTATTTTTCATGTGACTGACTTTTAGACTCTAAAGTTGTCATTTTGCAGAGAAAGTAAGAGATCCATCTATCCCAAAACCATGTCATTCTGTGATAACCTGTACTAATTTTGAAAGCATATCAAGCTAGTTTTATTTTCAGTCATTTCTCTACTATTGTATATTTATATTTCATTGTGTTACTTTTTCAGTGACCATGAGTTTATTGAGGAACAACAGCGCCATCTTTATTCTATTTGTATACGGACGATGGCTTTACCAGTGGGAAGGTTTGTTTCTTATACTTATTTTGTTAATATCAGTTGTTTTCATTTGTCAGGCATCATTCATCTGCATATAGGCCAGTTGTTTTTGAGAATATGGATTATTATTATTATCTTGGTCACTCCAAAATATTTTTGAAATTACTGTAGGCTTAACTCACTTATCACCACTGAGCAAGATCAGTTGTTTTCATTTGTCAGGCATCATTCATCTGCATGTAGGCCAGTTGTTTTTGAGAATATGGATTATTATTATCTTGGTCACTCCAAAATATTTTTGAAATTACTGTAGGCTTAACTCACATATCACCACTGAGCAAGATTTAATTTTCATGTTCTTTGCTAAACCTATAAAATATTTTTTTTCTATGGTTTTAAGTACAGTGGTTGTAGTCTAGCCCTGTGGTAGAGTTCTGAATTTCTTAGCGAGCAAGCCAGCTTCAAATCTCTGAGATAACACAATATTCCCCACATTAAGCTGTGGATGCATTATAAGAATGACAGTCAATCTTTTAGCAAGGATGGTGGGTGATAGAGTGCTGCTGACTAGCAGCATTTTATTTGATCAGTAGTTCAAAGTTAGCTTTAGTAGTTTTTGTCATAAATACAGAAACTTAAGTACAATGTTTTGTTTGTACTTTGTCTCTCTAGATAAAATTCCTACAAACTAAGTCTGAATTGTTAAAATTATGTAATAGTAATTTATTCTGAACTTTATTATATTTTTTAAATTTTAGTTGCTTTCTTTTTTTAAAAGAAATCTTAGTTTTTCTGTTATATATTAAATAAAATAATGCTGGTAGAATGCTAATCATGAAAAGCATAACAGTTTTACAATATTTGTGTTGTTTCTAAATACCATTCTGATGGTGTTCAACTGCAAAGATCTTTAACTGTATGAAAGATTTTTAATCAAATGTTTTTTGTTTTGTTTTTTCAAATAAATTCTGTTATTAAAATTAAATGATCTTAATCATCTGTAGATAAAAAATATCAAAGATTAGGCTTTGACTTATTGAAATATTATTTTTTCCTTTTGGCATAATTTTAAAGTGAAATAATGTATATTATTTCTGATTTAATGTACTGTGCAGACATTTTTTAGTAAATTGTGAGAAACTGATGTGTACCAAGTCTTATAAACCTTATTATTACTGTTATTTGAGCTTCACCAAGTCTTATAAACCATGTTGTTATTACAGGTATTTGATCTTTATCAAGTCTTATAAACCATGTTGTTATTACTTGTATTTGAGCTTTACCAAGTCTTATAAATCATGGATCAAATACCAGTAATAACAATATGGTTTATAAGACTTGGGAAAGCTCAAATACCTGTAATAACAACATGGTTTATAAGACTTGGTAAAGATCAAATACCTGTAATAACAACATGGTTTATAAGACTTGGTAAAGATCAAATACTTGAAATACCAGTAATAACAACATGGTTTATAAGACTTGGTAAAGAGCTTTACCAAGTCTTATAAACCATGTTGTTATTACTGGTATTTGAGCTTTACCAAGTCTTATAAACCATGTTGTTATTACAAGTATTTGATCTTTACCAAGTCTTATAAACCATGTTGTTATTACAGGTATTTGATCTTTACCAAGTCTTATAAACCATGTTGTTATTACAGGTATTTGAGCTTTCCCAAGTCTTATAAACCATGTTGTTAGTATTGATATTTGAGCTTTACCAAGTCTTATAAACCATGTTGTTATTACTGGTATTTGAGCTTTACCATGTCTTACAAACCATGTTGTTATTACTGTTATTTGAGCTTTACCATGTCTTACAAACCATGTTGTTATTATTGGTAATCTGATTTTTACCACATCTTACAAACCATGTTGTTATTACTAGTATATTTTGCATTGATGTTGTGGTAAACTTACAGTGAAAGTTTTAAAATGGTTAGTTGTAACTGCATGGTTCTTTTTTTAAAAAAAACATGAAATATCCTTGTGTATTCTTTTATTTTCTGCAGAGGGATGTTTACCTTGGGATCGTACACTCAACCTGTTGTCACAGAAGCATTACCCATAACAAAGCTATGTTTGACAGGAAAAGCCCCTGGACCTAGGTGCTTACTCTAAGTTTTAGTGGTTAAATACATTTGAATGAAAAAATCGTGTAATATTAGATGGGTTTTATAATAATTAAATTCTTTATATATAATAAAAACCTGAGAAAGCCTTTCTTGTTATTGAACCAACACTTCATCATCTGCTGATCTCTAGGCACCTACTTCTGTGTGATGACTAGAGTTCTAAATAGCAGATTTTAATCAAACTCCACAGGTCATGTCCTTTTGGACTTGGAAACAATACTATTGGTTTTGGTATTAAAAAAGTCTAAGATCTAGATCACTATTTTAAAAACAAAAAAAAGAAAATATGTTCACCAAAAAACAAATCATTTATCAACATACCAAAACCAAACAAAAAGTTAATGGTCAGTGGAGATCAACCATTCTACTAATGGCTATTTTTTAACATATGGTTTTACATGTTTAGGTCAAGAAATTATATTTCTTGATTTGTTTTCTTGTTGTTGTTATTCTAGTCAGCAGTTCTATTTTTCATGACTTAAGAAGATTTTCAGAAATAGTGATTGAAATCATGTTGTTGCTAAAGTTTGGCTTATCGTAAATAAGACAGGAAATGTATACGATTAATTTTATCGCATAATGACTTTAAAAATAATGTATACAAATGTTTATAAGATATTATGTAAGCTTGAAAATCATAAGCTGTAAGTGATCTTGTAAAATACAGTTGTTGTTTTTTTATATGGAACTTTAAAACAAATTTGTTTTCACAGGAACACTACCATTGATCTCTCACACATTGATGTTCCAGCAAATATGAGTACCTGGCCTCTTTTTCACAATGGTGTTGCTGCAGGTCTCAGAGTTTCAAGTAGTGCTTCAAATGTAAAAATTATTTCCTTTATTTGTAATTATCCATGAAAGTTATTTGTTTCTACCAAGTGCAAAACTGCTAAGGAGTTACTTGTAATTGTGTTGTAATATTTCATATCAAAAGTTTAACCAGCTGTACATAACTGCTGTGTTATGGGTGTAGTACTAGTTGTAATGTTCATATCTTTACTATTTTTGATTTCTTTAAAGCATTAGTCAGATTATAATGAAGAACTTTTTGTAAATATTTGTCAATTAAATTTTTTGTTTGTGGAATATGATGTAATATCACAAATATCAAATTAGCAAAATATCTAAGAGTAAAAATAAATTGTTGTAGTAATCAATTTATCATTAGTGAGTTAAAAAACTATAATGACTGACATATGTGACTCTATTTGAATTTTATTGTAATTTTTCTTTCTTTATGGCAGTGGTTCTTCAACCTTTGTTTGCAAATAACCTGAATGTTCTTGTTTACCTTGACAGACCACAATGATCTTGTTAGATTATGCTGCTGTTTCTATTCCACAGTTATGCAATCTTTCCCTGAACTATATGAAGGGAGCCCATGGAATAGAGATTGAGAACCACTGCTTTATGGGATTTTGTTTTTACGTGTAGAAAGATGTAATCACTAACAAACAAGAATAAAGATTTAGCTAGCAGTCCAGTAGTTTAAAATAAAAGATGTTTAACAAGAAGTCATATATACAGAGACATCTCAAAAGTAAATAGACACCATGATGTTTATTCAATAGTCATTTAATTACGAAAGGCATCCAACGGCTCCAAGTCAGTAATCTGATGCGAACCCCATCAAGCATGCTTGAGCAGTGAGAAGAAGTTCCAGAAAACCAGAGTCCCGTGGAGAGCTACTTGATGTTTAGCGTGCAGCCTAGGTGAAGATCCTATAGGAGAAAAATTGCAGAACTTATCGATTCCATGCCAGAACGAGTCAAAGCACTGAAAAATGCTAGTGGCAAATCGACTAAGTACTGATGCACATTTGTAAACATTTTTGTCAAGTTGATAATGTGAGATAAATGACTATTGAAAAAAATCATGGTGTCTATTTACTTTTGAGATATCTCTGTACATTATATATAGTATACATTGTATTAGTACAATAGTAAATTGACAAACAACTATTTATAAACAGAATGAAGAATAGAAAACACTGTATATGTTTCAACATAATATTGTTCCATTTTTGTCAGGTAGATCAACCAATGTTCTTTTGAAATCTTCTTTACATAACATAATTTTCATTATGCTTATAAATTATTGTTTGTCAGTTTACTATATTTTTTACTGCCTACAGAATAATCCAAGTTTGTTTAATCAACTGCATGAGAGTTGTTTCATCAGTTGTTTTCATTTTATTAGATTGATTCCACCTGGATCTTGTATAACAAACCCAAGACTTCCAGCAATGACACTCCCACAGAACATGCTGGTTTTCTATTGGCTCTTGGATTAAATGGTCATCTTAAGAACCTGTCCACCATGAGTATCCATGATTACTTATGCAAGGTATTGAAGTTTTCTTATTCATTTCTGCCTTTATAAGTTGTTCTAGTAAACATTTCTTTTTATTGTTCAAATTTCAGTACAAGAAAATAACTTGCAAATTTACGTGTTTATTTAATATTTGTAAGCACTTGAAGTTTATTTGTTATATTTTAGGAATTTTAGTATAAATGGTTAATTTTTCAATTTGTGAAGTGTTTTATGATTAGATATTTTTTTTTATAAACTTTGGATATAATGAAAGTGTGAAATGAAGTCTTTGGGGATTAGATTTTGACTGTTAGAAATTTTAAATGATGTTTACTTATTACTAAATAAATATATACAATTCATTTGTTTCATTTCTTTAAGTTGTTACTGTCTGATCTTTCTTACTGAGGGTCGCTAGTTTGAACCCCCGTCACTGAACGTGCTCACCTTTTTCAGCTGTGGAAGCATTATAACATGGTGGTCAATCCCACTATTACATATAATCACACAATACCAACATTGTTTATAAAATAACATGCAATAAATGTCCAGAATTCTACATCAGAGAAACTGGAAGAAAATTGGAAACCAGGTTCATCAAACATAATAAATAACCCTCCCATGTTTACCACTATTGCAATTCAAAAACCACACTATATCTATACAAAACACTGTAATTTTAAACAAAGAACCAAACATCAACAAACACAGAATAGAGGAATCTCTCTTAATTGAACAAAATAGCCCTACTCTAAACCAACACCTCAAGGTACCAAGATACTTTTACTAAACTGCTAAATTAGGGATGGCTAGTGCATATAGCCCTCGTGTAGCTTTGTGCAAAACTGAAACCAAACCAAACTGATTTTTTATTTTTTTTGGGCTGATAATATGAGGAGTAATGAAATATTTCAAACTTTGTAGGTAATTAGAATTTTTCGTTTTGTTAAGTTATGATCTCAGCTTTTATAATTTAATTTTTGTTTGTTTATTAAGGGACATCAACTTACCAGTGTTGGACTTCTTCTAGGAATAGCTGCAGCTAAGTGTGTATTGTAGTCTTCTGACTGCTTTTAATAGTTTTCTTTCCTAATCACAGTAATTTTATTTTTATAGAAAAGACATTTTTTGCTTGAAAGTAAGATACTTGTACCTTTAACTGAATGAATATTTTTCTTTTGAAGTAACAGAAATCTGTTTCTTTATAGTATGCTATAAAAGGCATTTTTGTAGCACTGTTATGTTGAGCCAATGTTACATACGATTATTCTGACCTATATTTTATTAAATAATATTACATTATAAATACTGAAGTAAAGTGTAGTCTCTTAGATTTTTGTAAAGAATATAATGACATGAATTAGAAGTATAACAACTGATTAGCTGTGGAAAGATTGATTGGGAGTTTAACATGAGTTAAGGTAAAGAAAGATCGTAGGCTTATTATCTTCTTCAGAAAATTATACGAGACCATGTTGTTTTAATGGTGTGATGCTCTTGATTTGTTTATGATTAAACTTTTAAAAACGTTTTTCTTATCAATTCTGCTTGGTTAATACATTATAAAGGTGACAATTACAATCTGTACTCTCTCTAGTCATAATTTTATTAATTAGCAATTCATTACTCTTATAATAGAAATTTTTGTTTGTTGGATTTTATCACATTGTTATTTTTTTCCTGTTAATAAAGATATGTTTAATTCTTTGACATGTTACAATTGTGTAATTTATTACAAATAATTACTTGTTTAAAAATGTTTTTTTTTATACAGACGAGGAAGCATGGATGTTGCTGTTACAAAGTTAATGAGCATCCATGTGGAAGCACTTCTTCCACCAACCTCCACTGAGTTGGACATTCCTCCCATGGTCCAGGTTGCATCAGTCCTAGGTATTGGACTTCTTTATCAAGGTTCAGCACATCGCCACATGGCAGAAGTTTTACTTGGGGAGATTGGTCGTCCACCAGGGCCAGAGATGGAACATTGTGTGGACAGGGAAAGTTATGCCTTGTCTGCAGGCTTGGCTTTAGGACTTGTCACTTTAGGGGTAAGGAATACTTGAGAATTTTAGAGATCTGTCACGTAGAGTTAAGACAAAGCTGAATGTATTTCTAGTGATAAGTTAGACCTAAAGCTTTACAGACCTGTCACCTAGTGTTAAGACAAAGCTGAATGTATTTCTAGTGATAAGTTAGACCTAGAGTTTTACAGACCTGTCACCTAGTGTTAAGACAAAACTGGATGTATTTCTAATGATAAGTTAGACCTAGAATTTTACAAACACCTGTCACCTAGGGTTAAGACAAAGTTGGATGTATTTCTAATGATAAGTTAGACCTGTCACCTAGTGTTAAGACAAAGCTGGATGTATTTCTAACGATAAGTTAGACCTGTTACCTAGGGTTAAGACAAAGCTGGATGTATTTCTAATGATAAGTTAGACCTAAAGTTTTACAGACCTGTCACCTAGTGTTAAGACAAAGCTGAATGTATTTCTAGTGATAAGTTAGACCTAAAGTTTTACAGACCTGTCACCTAGTGTTAAGACAAAACTGGATGTATTTCTAATGATAAGTTAGACCTAGAGTTTTACAGACCTGTCACCTAGCATTAAGACAAAGTTGGATGTATTTCTAATAAGTTAGACCTGTCACCTAGTGTAAAGACAAAGCTGAATGTATTTTTAATGATAAGTTAGACCTAGAATTTTACAGACCTGTCACCTAGTCTTAAGACAAAGCTGGGTGTATTTCTAGTGACAAGTTAGACCTAGAATTTTACAGACCTGTCACCTAGGGTTAAGACAGTGCTAGATGTACTCTTAGTGATACGTTAGACCTAGAATTTTACAGACCTGTCACCTAGGGTTAAGACAGTGCTAGATGTACTCTTAGTGATACGTTAGACCTAAATTTAACTTAGAATTAAGGTTCATCTGTGATTTCACAAAACTGAGAACTAAGGTTTAAGTCTTGTTATTATAATAGTGGTGAACTTAGCTTTCATCTATGGGTTTGGTCAGTTTGACCAACCTTGTAACCACTACATAACAATGAAACTATACATGATATAATTCTGATCTAACTATGTTGTGTATCTTCATTAAATTTGGCAAGTCTTTAGTAAATATTACAAGTTGTACACAAAAATCAGATTTTCAATATAGATGTGTGTCTGAATTTATGAAGCCTTTACTGAGTCAGTCTGAGTGCAATGTGATTTTCAGTTCAGAAACCTCTACTAAATCAGTCTGAGTGCAATGTAATTTTCAATTCAGAAGCCTTTACTGAGTTAGTCTGAGTGCAATGTGATTTTCAATTCAGAAGCCTTTACTGAATCAGTCTGAGTGTAATGTGATTTTCATGTTAAGAATGAAAATACTTTTTTGATCTTAGTTTCATAAATCATTTGTAGAACCTTTAGATCCTCCTATCTGAATATTAAAAACGTTTTTAGTAGAACTTTATATTTTGTGTTAGTTTCTGTACCTTTACACCAACTGCACCAAAATCAGCAACGTAGGGTAAAATAAAAATTTTGTAAGAAGTATAAATTATCTTTTTTCCTTCTAGAATGACTTTATATTTTAACAGGTAATTACACACTATTTATTTGTATTTTTACAGCCACAACTAATATTTTTCAAATCTCGAAGTAGCTCAGATTTATTTCTTACAGCTGCATGATGAAAGCCATTTGTTACAGTGAGGAAGATTGTGTAAACAAAGAATTGAGTTACCAGCATTTATGACCAAATTACAATCATGCTTTGTGATATGTGCATGCTACCTTGAATGTTTTTTTTTACTTAAGCTTTCTTATCTAAACTAACTTTATAGTTTTTACATTTCAATTACTTTTATAACATTAAGCAAAAAGATATACATAAAAACAAGAAATTTATTACTTACATATGTACTTTTGGCTCTTGAAGTCTTGGCAGACGTTTATTTTTTGGTAGGGTTGTTAGCAGTATAGAAACTAATTTATATTTATTTCAGATATACAATTTAGAATACAAAATATTAACATGCATTAGAACTTTGGTGGATTTTGTTTCTGCCATGTTTAGTTGCATTTATCATTGTCAGCATCAAGCACAGTAGTGTTAATTATTATATCTGACATTTATAGTACTGTTAGTTATTATCAGGGCCAATTATAGTAATGCTATGTTATTGTCAGTGCCAGTTATAGTAGTGTCAGTGCATAAAACTACTATAATTTACTGGCTTTCTAACTAAGCTATAATGTTAGTTGGTTGACAGATCACTTAATGAAACTGAGGCAGAATAATTTGAAAACTGTTGTTAGAAAGAGCTTACCTTATAGAAGATTCAGTAAAGGGAAATCTTCTTTTTCTGTTTATTATATATAATTCAAGACGGGATGTGATAAATGGGCATGCGAGTTTGACTTTGATGTTTATACCTTAGTAAAGCACGAAGATTGAAAGCTGTAAGCTTACATTATGGCTTAGCGATATCTTTAATAAAAATATGTAATTTGTTCCAAACTCGGGAGATTGTATAATGGTAGAAATAATATCAAAATGTGCAATTTGGAGCAAAGAATGTCACATGATTCAGAAAAGTGAATATTGGGAATTTGTTTGAATATTTCTTTTTGAGATTGAAAAAATTAAAACTTATTTAAATGTGAATTATAAACTAAGTTTTAATGCCAAGTTTATGAGTGCATGCTGATTTAAAGTTGTTTAATTAAGTTTTGAATGTAACTCTGTAAAAGATCATGAAATGCACAATTTACCCATCTGAATACATGGGGTTAATATATGTCTGTAAGTAAACTGTTAATAATAATACTTTTTTTAGTATGTCTAAAATAGTGCTATAAACTTATTCATTAATTTTTAACTGTGAAACTTTATTTTTCCAAATAAGACTTTGGCTAGAATTTCCTCAGTTGAAATGTAATATTTTCCTGTAATTGATGTCTAAATTTTACATAGAGAGGAACTGAGATGGTGGGAATGTCAGATCTTCCAGTGGCTGACCATCTATACCATTACATGGTTGGGGGTCATAGACATAACCTGGTAAGTTGATAGGTTTACCATATACTTAATCTGATAAGTTGTTAGGTTTACCTTAATTTTGTGTAAGTTGGAAGGATTACCTTACCCGTAATCTTGCGTAAGTTGGAAGGATTACCTTACCCTTAATCTTGCGTAAGTTGGAAGGATTACCTTACCCTTAATCTTGCGTAAGTTGGAAGGATTACCTTACCCTTAATCTTGCGTAAGTTGGTAGGATTACCATAGACATAATCTGTTAAGATGACAAGTTTACCATAGCCATAATCTGCGAAGATAAGTTGACCATAGACATAATATGGGAAGTGGATAGGTTTTCTTCATAACCATAACAATCTCCATTATCCAACTGCTAAACCAATTTTACTTCAGACAGGTGTCCACAGGGAAAGATACAGATCACCTAGTTACCAGATCCGAGAAGGGGACTGTGTCAACGTGGATGTCACAGGCCCTGGGGCAACACTAGCATTAGGAATGATGTTTTTCAATACTGGAAACAGGTGAGAATATTCTTGTCAGTAGAACTATGGTAGGTTTTGTTGCTAACATGTTTAGTTGTGATTATCATAGTCAGTAACTATCAGTTATAATAGTGTCAGTTATTGTCAGTGCATTATAGTAGATTGAGGTACCAGTCATAGTTGTATCAGTTACTGTCATTGCCACTTATAGTAGATTCAGTTATTGTCAATACAATTATAGAAATGTCAGTTACTATTAATACCAGTTATAGAAATGTCAGTTACTGTCAGTACCAGTTGTAGTAGTGTTAATTATTGTAATTACGAAGTGTAAACTGAATTTATTTCTTTGCTATTCCCTAGAGCTATAGCAGAGTGGATGGTAGCTCCTGACACTCAGTACCTCTTGGATATGGTTAGACCAGATTTTCTGCTTTTAAGGGTAAGAAATCATGCTTTGTGGTGTAAACTAATCTTTAAATATGTTTTGTCTAAATATGTATTTTCACTTTTTTTATACTTTTGTATTGACAATTATGCTTTGTGGTGTCTTGATTTTGTAACTGATGAAACATGTAAATTAAGCCTTAAGTATGTTTTGTATAAACTTGTATTTTCACATTTTTTTATACTTTTATATTGTCAGTCATGCTTTGTGGTGTCTTGACTGTCTAACTGATGAAATAAGTAAACTAAGTATCATGATGCAATAATACATCAATCACCAATTCATAACAACTGAACTACATAACATATGGTTTGAAAACAGTTACATAAACAAACCTGCGATAAATTATCACTTCTAAAGATAATTAAATTTAAGACTCATACTATACTTAAACCATATAAGTCATGATACTTGCATTAAACTTACAGTTACTGTATATCTAACAGGGGGTGCAGCCTTTTGGTGGGAAAGCCAAAAAATAACAACAGAAGAAACAGAAGAGTTGGAGATGATAATAACGTAGTAAAATTATCACTTTTCTCTCAAAGGTTTTTTTTCATCTTTTATTTACCCACTCTTTACAGGCATTTTTTACTTTAAAAAAATTTATTGAAAAACTGTTAAAGAAAATGTTGATTTGGCTGTTAGCACTTGCAAAAATTATTTTAACTTTGCTGAGTTAGGGGGCTACTGCTATTTAAAGTTTGGAAAACACTGCTCTAAAGAATTGGGTTGTCGTGACTTTTCAATTGAAAATATGTGCACAACCTAGAATTATCAAAAATATGCAATACAAACACTAGTACAGTATAAAACATGTTTTATTTTAATTGGTCATCAATTCTTTAGTGTGGGATGTGGAAATAATTTATTTGTTTTTGAATTTCGCGCAAAGCTACACGAGGGCTATCTACGCTAGCCATCCCTAATTTAGCAGTGTAAGACTAGAGGGAAGGCAGCTAGTCATCACCACCCACCGCCAACTCTTGGACTACTCTTTTACCAACGAATAATGGGATTGACCGTCACATTATAATGCCCCCACTGCTGAAAGGGAGAGCATGTTTGGTGTGACGGGGAATCGAACCCGCGAGTCGAGTGCCCTAACCATCTGGCCATGCTGGGCCTGTGGAAATAGATGGTTACCTGGCAATAACATGTGTGTGCAGCATTGATACATGGATTTTAAAACTTATACAATAGTCAAATTTCCAACTACTACAGTCATATGACATTATTATGTGTAATATATTACCATCTGTGGTATCTAAACATTATGTTGACATTAAAATGAATCATCATTCAATTCACTGAACTTATCATCATCATTATACACAAAGTTGACTTCTGGCTTTCTCCACTGTCATCTTTGTTGATCCCTCATTTCATTTGGGAACTGAAAGAGGCACCTTTTCTCCATGTCACTTTGTTCCAGTGATCTCATCTGGAGACTTCAATACAACCCTCGCTAGGCAGGTGAAAGTATTAGTATGGATACTGATACTCCAATCCTTCTTGAATAACTTGTAACACTGAACACTCTTTCACATTCTACTGAATGAGCTGGGATGGTGAGAACCAAGTCTTATCAGAGTCATGATGTTTGGACAATTGGTATTGTACTTTATGTGGTTGTTACTCCAAGTAATCTTGTTGACAGGTTTGAAACTGCAAATAAAAAGGAAGAGAAGTGGTTTGTAAGTTGATCAAATTATCTTATTTAAATGAACACTAATGTAACCTGCTGTTAGAAAAAAAACAATAATTAGTACATGAATGCTCTGCCAATGATGGTGGCTCACTTAGCCTCAACACTGCTGAAGGATCCAGCAGTAGCTCCAAGAAATCTACCAAACCAGCAAACTTGGTATCACCAAATTCTGTCAAGAAAAATTTCAATAAAAAATTGATATATTTAATACATTTCATGAAACTAAATGGTTGCGATATGTTTGTGATAACTAATCTCACCTTCCAACTTCTCATATTGAAGTCTGTGATTGTTGTAGCTGTGTCAACATTTCCTCCTGTGGTAGATGTTGAGAACCTGTTCTTAAGGTTCTCATATTGAAGTCTGTGATTGTTGTAGCTGTATCAACAATTCCTCCTGTGGTAGATGTTGAGAACCTGTTCTTAAGGCATCTAACCAAGCTGTCTGCATATTTTGATCACACTGTCAGCTTGGGGACCACGTGCAATTTCTCTTTACATATTTTGATCACATTATCAGCAAGGGGACCACCTACGATTTCACTGTCATGGAGCAACTCTGGAGTACTTCTGATTTTTCTCAGTTTCGGACTTAGCCTGCAATGAAAAATAACAGGTCAATGATCAGAGTGACTTTTTGAAGTATGAATGACAGCAGAATAGAAGGATAAATTTGATATACATCTAAAAATTTACTTAGCAAGGAGTTTCTGCAATGAACAGACAATGTCAGCAACCAAATAAAGAACATAACAAATTTTCAGGGCTCCATTTTGGAACATGGCTGAAAGATGAAGGAGAATGGCAAGGAGAAAGTGCCCAAACTCAATGATCTCTCAAGACAGCAAGTTATTCAAAAAACCAGTACTTCTCACCTTGCTCCAAGTACTGATTTTGGAATCGTCTTTTATTTGGAATAAATAACATTACATTGCTAGTCTGTAGTCAGAATATACTAGCAACAACTTCATTAGGCTGAGAAAGTTGCAGTGAAAATGCTTTATAGTTGTAAGATAGATTGTCCAGTGCTCTTTGTTTGTGGCAGATCTACCTGGTAGCATCAGTTCTTGTTGGAATGAATCTCTTCACCCCATAGCTTCAATAGTCATCCATAATAATCTCGTGTTACCTGTGTTCTAGTGATAATTTATCCACCTTTTCATACAGTTTTATTTCTTTGATGGCTGCCTTAGCGGCCAGTTTTATGTGATGTGCCATATGGTGCGCACCATCTGAAGCTTTGGCTGATTTGCCTTCAACTTAGCAGCCACACCATTTCTCACATCCTGCATTACATAAACACTGTCACTTGCAAAACCTATACGTTATGGACAGTGTTCCTCTGCAGATATTCAAACCACACTGTTCTTTGAATGTCTGGAGAATCATATCTTAGCAGTTGTTAGAAGTATCTCTTCCAACTTTCTGGATAACACTAACTTCGACATAATTAAATCATACAATTTTCAATAGAAATAGAATGGTTGGAAAGTTAAAGTGAATATCTCAATTATCCTAACAGCATTCAATTGAATTAAAATATAAAATAGAATTTTGCACATCTCTATGGCAACCTTTATTTTTTTTTTTTCATTTCGTCTAGATATTAGAAAAATTGTCTGACTGTGTAATCTCTCCTACTTGACATATATATTGAACTGCTCCACGATGGCAGAACCTGTTACTTTATTGTATATAATGGATAAAACTTTGTCATATTGACTGGCTTCTCCAGCTTCTGTCTCTTGGTCTCAGTGATTGCATTCATGAATTCTCTACACTTTTTGTACATTGAACCTATGTCTAGTCCTTTTTTTCTCATCATGATTGCATTGTCAAATATAGTTGGTGAAAGGCTGACAATGTTTGGCAATTATTATGGCAGGTCCTGAACAGAATATTCGGTTTGTCAAAAGCCTTGGCATGTATTTATTAATTTTTACACCCAAAGCTAAAACAATTCAAATCTCCCAGTCATTTAGATTTATTTCTTTGCTGCTCCTTAGATTAGTTACAAGTATGATCCAATTACAACAGTGCTTAAACTCGTGTGTACTCTTGCTTGATTGTGCTGTTAAATATCGTTTTATTTAATTTTTCTTACCCAACCCAATAATTTCTTACTTTTTACATTTTAGTTACTTTTATAACAGTAAATAAAAGATTCACATAACAAACAAGAAATCTAGTACTTATACTTTTTTGCATCAAAGTCTCGAAAAAAGTTTCCTCTACATTTTGAAGGGATCTTTGTTTATTACATTACTATATTTTATTTATTTATACTGGAAACTTAGACACAATAAATATTATAATTTTACTGGCTTTCTAACTAAACTATAACTTGAATAGAGTTGTTTAAACAATTGTTTAACAACAAGTAAAAGCTTGGAATGGTCTATTCTTTCATTGGGAGTGTGTCTGTGAGCCAGACTAGTTTTGGGGAATTCCACTCCTCATCAGTGACCTTGGACACTACCATCAATGAAATATCAGACCAAACCAAGCCTTTATAGTAGTGAGGTATCAAAAATCGAAGTGGTGTGTTTAACTAACTAAACTATAACTTGCTTACAATAATTTCTTTCACTGGTTATTGTGAACATGTGGATGGCCAAAAGGAAATTGACACTAAATATATTGTATACTGTTGAGAGGACATGTAGGTTAATAATGAATTCAGAAATTTCAAAATTTCCATTTCTATTGATTATAAATAATTCAAGAGCTTCATTTAATACTTCAGAGAATTATTAACATTTGGAGGGTGTGGTAAGTGAATTTGACTTTCTGGTATATATCTTAGTAAAATAATAAGATAGGATGTTATAAAAATTTCATCATGTATTAGAAAAGTTTAAACTACAACTGTACATTATCCTAAATTCAGTAGATCATTTCAGGGAGGGGGAGAACATTTTATAATGGGTAATTGAGGGTGCAGACACACATGTGGCACACTAGAATGAATATTACATAATTTTTCAAATGTTTCTTTTTGAATTAAGAAATTAAAACTTATATTAAGATTTGAATTATTAACTGTGTTTTGATGCCAAGTTCATTGACATGTGCTGATAATAATGTTGTTTAATTAAATTGTAAACGTAATTCTGTAAAAGGTCATGACACTGACTTTCATTAAGCCCTTCCAAGGTACTTACACTAAATAGATTTTTTTGAGGTTGTCCAATGAACAAATCAAACCACTATTCACAGTAGCCTGATAGGATACTAGGTGTCCGTGAATGACCAGACAACAGTTAAAATTGACTCCTGACTTTGCTATTTAATGACCATTATCTACAGAGAGTGTGATTTTAAATTGGAGGAATGTGGAGATGTATTTTGTTGAAGATTTCCTCCTTTGTTCTAAGTTTGTAATGTGGATAAAATAAGCTGAACGTTTATTCTATGAGAAGGCTAAGCATTTGTGTTGTTAGATTTGATTGTTTCTATTATCCGTTTCTTTATACTAGGTAACATTTGGTAAACTATTAACTGTACTTTAATACAAACTTACACAGAAGATAAACTATCACGTTTTTAGACTTGCAGTAAAGGACTTATTTTGTGGACTGAAGTTGTTCCATCCAAAACATGGGTTGAGTCTCACCTTCCAGAGGCAAGTATTCTATTTGTTGTCATTTATTAATGCTTTACAATTATACATTACATACTGTAAGTAATTATAGCTAGATTTGTTAATGTTTTATAATTACGTACTGTAGACAATTATATGTTGTATTATTACATTACATACTTTGGATAATTATAGTTAGATTTATTGATGTTTTATAATTACTTTACTTAATGTACACAGTTATAACTATGTATTATGATTACATGACATTCTGTAGGCAAATATAGCTTCATATTTATTTGTGATCAGATAACTGTTGAAAATTATGGCTTAATTTATTTGTTATATATTTTCATTACATAATGTAGACAGTTTTAGTTTGATATTTTTTTTTTATACTTACATCATATAATGTAGATAAAGATTGCTTATGGAAATAAGAAATAAGGGATCATGAAACACAGTACAACCATTAATGTTGGTAGAACTTACCTCGGCTTAGAAGTGTCCTTGGTATTGAATTAGTTGTATTTGTTTTACTCTCAGATTGTGTTGAAACATGCCTTTGTGTCTGGGGAAAGAAATAGTGACATAGACTACGAATCAACAAGGTAAATTTCATATTAAAAAAATATTGGTTATTGCCCATGCAAAGCATTCCTTACAAGTTATTTTTGACATATGTTATTTCACAGTAATTAAAGATTTTTAGGTTCTTGTCAAATGTTATGTCTAGGTATTTACTATGGCTTAAGAAATATGGATAAAGTTGGAACAATATAAACAAACTGCTGTTGATATTGAGGTCCATTCTCGTAAAAAACAATCAGCAACCTACCAATGAGAAAATCAATAATGTCGTTTATGAAATTCCATGTTCCTGCAATGAAACATACATTGGAAAAATGGGAAGGAGACTCGTGACAACAATATAAGAACATAAAGACAGTACAAGACCCATGAAAACACAAAATTCAGCCATTATAGAACACACCATGTCAACTGGACACAAAATAAACTGGGAAAAAACTAGAATTATCAACACAGACAAATTTTGGAAGACAAGAAAATTTAAAGAATCATTTTTATATTAACACAATTAAACCTTCGCTAAACAAAGATTCCAGATTAGAGGTGAGTAACCTGTAGCTAACATTGGTTGAATCTACAGGAAATCTCTTCTCCAATCAGAGGCAGGGATAAACCAACCAATCATAACACGCTCTCCACAATCCACCAGAATGCTATAAAGACCGACAAAACACCACACACACATTGACCTGAAGACAAAAGATGGAAGACTTTTGAAATGTCATCTTCTACACTTGTATTTCTACAACATGCAGTTGCCGTCCATTCTACAAAGTTTCGTCATGAATACTCTGCCTAAACAATCTATCAATGTGACATATTGAATGTTGATGTTAAAAATGATTGTTTTGTGAGTTACGTGTATAAAAAAGAAATACATTTTGTTATTAGTTGAATGTATTGTACATGTGTAGATGTTTTCTGTTTGGTCTCATTCTGCACACAATAATTTACTTGAATCAGCTTTTAAAGATGTTAGGAATAAACAGATAAATTATAAAGTTTGAAATATGAATATTTCTTTTTATTTAAATACATACTATAACCTGTAATGTTGTTGTTATCCGTGTTATCACCGACTGTATCTTTCTTTCTATCTAGTTATGTATGTAATGTGATCTAGATGTTATTATGTATGCAAAAATACAACATTTTTATTACAGATGTATGCATCAACAAGTACATGACAGTGGTAGCAAATCTGTAACAAAACAATGTAAAATTATACCATTTATATAAATGGTATAATTCTAAAATGAAAATGTCTGAAACCACAACACCCAAAAGCATTGTGGATATTCAATCTATCAGATATCACCAAAACAACAAATGCAAAACTAGAAAGCAAACTACAGATTAAATAAGGGGTCAGGTCCTGGGTGCTATAACCTATAATATTTCAAATCCTACTACTATTCACTGTCTGTAGTCAGTTATTGATATGATAGTTACTCCTAAAGACATAGAAATAGAAATCTGATATTATCAACCACCCTCAATTATGTATATATATAGATATTGTTTTAAACTCTCTTTCAGTAATACAAAAATCAGTCAAGAATATGCTAACATGTATGTATATGTTTTCATTTTGAAAGTTGTATTCTAATAGTCTGTATGATTTATGCAGTCAAGCTTACTCCAACATTATTGCCGGAGCGTGTTTATGTCTGGGACTGAAATTTGCTGGATCTGCAAATCAAGAAGCCTATACAGTTTTGGTATGTTTCATTTTTACTTAAAAACTGTATCCTTTCTTCTGGTGTGAGTGAATAATAGAATATAATGTTTTATTCTTGTTGATTCAGGCTTTCTCAGTTTGTCGACTAAACCAGCCTTTGAATATTGTTGGTACTCAGTTAATTGATGCGCAGTTTTCATGTGGAATAACTTTAACTTATAATTTGTGATGACAAACAATGTAGGAAGTGTGGTTAACAGGCTGCTATAAAATTTTTTATTTAAACATTCACTGTTAACCTGAATCTTGCTTATGAGCTGTTTAGTTATGATAATTTATTCATATCAAATAAGAAATGCACATCTCAAATAGTATTAACTACTCTTTAATATATATACATTAGGGATGCATGGGTAGTAAAATTTAGACAAATATCGAGTCCGGGTACCTTGTCACTAAGCTTTGGCTGGGGCCAAGTTCTTCCCTTGCTCCCCCCCCCCAAAGAAGAACATACACAAAAGTTAGAAACAAAAACAAAATTAACGTTTATTACATTTAACCGAATTCTCACCAACAGAACATTTAAGTTTTACTTTCAACACCTAGCCCTAACTTCTCAAACCCTAACCCCTGTTGTTCTCAAAAACTCCCACCTTACCCAGAAATCCACTTTTTAAGCCATGCCTGTTATTAACCCTATTGTTCTCTGAATCCCCGACTTTCAGCAGGCAGTCAGTCTTTGTTGCTTGGAACACATTTTTTTTTTTAAGTAAACCAATTATTGACTTTAACTTTCAGTACCTCGTTA
>NW_013669891.1:68297-91526 GCF_000517525.1 Limulus polyphemus
ATATATATATATATATATATATACACACACACACACATAAATACATGTATTATAAATTTTTATTTTTACATGGATATTTTATTGCTTAGAGACCTTTTTTAAGCCCTCTTTCAATTGGAAGAACCTGACAATGTTTTGAAAAATGAATCCATACTTTGAATATTACAGTTTTTTGTTTTTGTGCAAACTAGATGAAAAACTCTTGAAAAATCAAAATCTATATTGTTGAGATTTTTTGAGATAATAAAAATCAAAAAATCAAAATCAGTTTTTACTACAATTTTTTGTGAAACTCAGACTAAAACAAGTTGTTTCGATTAATTATGTGGTTCATTAAATGACAGGAAAGTTACATTTTCTATCAGGAGATATCAGGATCAGATTTGGTGTTTCATTTTTTGTTTTCATTTACTTGTTTCATTGATTTATTTTTGCCTTTTCAGACACGACGCTGCTGACAGGATCTTTTTTTTTTACCACTGCATGATCAATTTTGTCCATGTTACACAAATGTCTAAAATGTTATACAAACACCCAGGCTGTCTCCCACAACAGAAATCTTTAAACCATAGTTTAAAAGATAGCACTAAGATCAGTTTCAAGCACTAGATTGGCAATCACAGTGATGGCTGATGGTAAGTGTTGAATTATAGCCATTACTGGATGATTGCGAATTTTCCAAAACATCCTTACCTCTTCTCACACTACAGTTATTACTCGACTGCCAGGGTTTCCTTCCTTTGCCCACCTAAGCATTGGTCTGAATTTTTCTTGCTTGACCCATTCTTTTACACCTCACTTAATTGCCCGTGGCGATATCTGTCATGTGACACTCTCCACCTATGTCAATGCACCCTCTATCCTGGTACTGTATATAAGTACCTTCATCAGATAATATTGTCACTCTTTCTCAACAAAGCATTCACTAACAGGTTTCTCTGTACTATGACTATTGGGGATACTTTGAGCATTCTTCATGTTACCTAATTGATTTTCATAAAAAGTTTAATTTGTTTCCCGATATATTCCCATCTGAACACTGTGATATAACCTTTCAAAGAGAAAATTAAATTAACAGTACTCTCTACTGAAAACAACATAGCATTATACGTCATTCAATGGATTAAAACTTTGCCTTTCTTTTGGTTATAAATTATATAGTATAAAGCATATGGTAGAAATTAACATTTCCATTTTGTCTATTTTATCTTGCTTTTTGATCATTATGTTATTATGCCATCTCACCAAGAATCATGTCATGTGAATTCACAAAAAATGTCAACTTTTTATTCTTGTATTTACAGGTCTTTAAAGCTATGTTCTAAACCAGAAGATTTAAAAAATGAACTATTATTAATTAAATATATAGAAATAGAGGTTTTTCACCAACTGTTTTTGTTAGAACCACAATAAAATTTAGTAAAATTATATGAAGTTCTCAAGAGGTTACGCACAAGTAGTGCTCTGATTATTAGATGTAACAAAACAGTGGATCAGTAGGTTTTATAAAGTCATGGTAAGTAGAGTTTAATAAACTGTTAGATACAGGAATGGCATGGCTTGTAACAAAACAGTGGATCAGTAGGTTTTATAAAGTCATGGTAAGTAAAGTTTAATAAACTGTTAGATACAGGAATGGCTTGGCTTGTAACAAAACAGTGGATCAGTAGGTTTTATAAAGTCATGGTAAGTAGAGTTTAATAAACTGTTAGATACAGGAATGGCATGGCTTGTAACAAAACAGTGGATCAGTAGGTTTTATAAAGTCATGGTAAGTAGAGTTTAATAAACTGTTAGATACAGGAATGGCATGGCTTGTAACAAAACAGTGGATCAGTAGGTTTTATAAGTCATGGTAAGTAGAGTTTAATAAACTGTTAGATACAGGAATGGCATGGCTTGTAACAAAACAGTGGATCAGTAGGTTTTATATAGTCATGGTAAGTGGAGTTTAATAAACTGTTAGATACAGGAATGGCATGGCTTGTAAAAAGTTTAAAGAAGGTGCAGTGATCACTGGTTTTGTAACAGGCAATATGTCCTACAAAATTGATGGTGTAAGGTCTCATTTTTCTTTTGTAATAAATCACTAGGTGCTTTAATATAAACTTGTATGTTGAGTATTTACCTCGTCTGTTGTTGTTCACCATTTTAGTATAAGCATAACTTTTTAACAATTCTTTGGTTGACTGAATATAGTTTCAAGACAAGTGGGGATTTCAAATGGTAATGTCAAGCCTTGTTTTGTATTTAATTGTTTCACAACACAAGAAGTAATGTTCCATTTAATACTTTGTGATGAAATTTTATAACAGTCCCTTTTTTTTTTAGTCTAGTTGCTAATTATTAAAACCTTTTGATACTTGTTACAGATGCACTACGCAAGAAAGTTTTTGAGCTTATTGAGCCAGACAGTTGCTGAACAAGCTGGGAAAAGTGTAATTGAAACTTGTATGAACACGGTTGTGATAAGCCTGGCAATGGTAAGTTATTAGGTCATCAGTTTTTGTAAAGAGAAGAAGAAGAGATTAACATGTATGTATGTATTTGGTAAAACTTTTCATTTGTAAAAATTATCACAATTACTCTTAATACTGTCAATAGTCTCTATATACTTTATTGTAAACTAAGCTCTTGAGCTTCTAAAATTGATTTGATGAAGACTGTTACCTTTTATATACGTATATCTGAAACTTAATTTGTAGAACCTGAAAGATATGATTCATACATAAGTTGCAATAGAATTGTAGTCAGATATTTTGCTATTTTTATCTTGAAACATGTTTAAATCTGAATTTAGGCTTAATCTTACCACATCAGGTACTGGCTTTATTATAGCCACACCTATTGTTCGATTTCATTGGAACCCATTCTGGTGATTGTTATAAGTTTCAGGAAATAAAAAAATTAAAACGTAATACAAACTGGAACTTGTTTGTTTTGAATTATCTAGGTGATGGCAGGAAGCGGAGATTTAGAAGTGATGAGAATATGTAGACATCTACGAACTCGGATTGGTCAAGCTAACAGTTATGTTTTATATGGTTCTCACATGGCTACACATATGGCTTTAGGTCTGTTGTTTCTTGGAGGAGGCAGGTAAAAATGACAGTTTCTCGTATGTGTCCTCTATATGTGTATCTTCTCATAAAGACAGAATTTTAAGTAGATTTAATAAGATTATAACTTTAAAATTAATAGAAACTTGAATATTTTTTTTTATATCATTGACTGCAAGTTTTTGAACTTTTCTGCAGATATTAAACTTTAGGATTTATTGTAGTGAATGTGAAGTTGTAAGATTTTTTCAGCCTGTTGCAAACATTAAAAACAGGACAGAATAATTAATGGGGATTTATTTTTAACTAACAATTTTTTTCTTTTAATATAGTAGATGCTAATTTTAAAATTTCATGATAGCATTTTAGTTTCTTCAGCATCATGTGAATTGTTTTTAAACACGTGTTATTTTTTATCATTTTTCTTTAGATATACATTAAGCACAAGACCTGAAGCTATTGGGGCACTTATATGTGCCTTTTTTCCTAAATTTCCAACACACAGTAACGATAACAGGTAAGTGCCTTATGCTGTATTTGTATGGGCTGCAAATTTTAGAAGAGTTTGATTTTCCATCCAGCTAACAAAACTAGATACAGATAGAAGTATACAAGTTATTCTAAGAATACATGTGTTTTAAAATAAAATTCATATTAATAAGTTTACACATTAGCAAGTAATAACTAGCAATACCTTGGTTTTTTTAGTATTGAAGGTCAGTGAAAATTAACGAGATTTTTCTTAGTTTTTATAAATAAGAATGTTACATAGTTCACGAATTGTAGAGTATCTAAACTCTGTAACATTAATAATTTATTGTTTATTTCATAACATGGGTATTTTATGTGACTTTGTTCGAGACTTACACAAACACCATTTCTTAATGGAGTCCATCCAATCCTTTCAAAATCCACGTGTGAAGCTAAAATGAATGATGTCATAACTATGACCATTTCCTTTCCTGAATCTATCCAATTTTTGATAATTCATTTTGGCACTAATGTCCTGAAACAGACCATTAAGTCTGCTGAAGACTGCTTTTTAGAACTTGAAAATGCAGTAGCCCATATCTTTAGCTTCGAACCACATGTTGAACTTGCCATCTCTGTTGTAGTCCATAGACAGGAAAACAGACATGTTTCATCTGATGTTTTTAACACTAATCACACAATTCAACAATAAAGTTTAACAAATTTACTCAAAACCTTTGCTGACCCCCAAATCACCTTCGTTAAATTACAAACCTAACAACACTCACTCATTTTCTCGCACATGATGGAATTCAGTTTAACTTATCTGGTATCTCTACGTTGATTTCAAACTTCAAACACTATACTTCTTGCAGTATTCTCCCAGTCTTTTCTACCACTTCCAAGTTTCCCGAACTCTCTCACTTAGCTGTTACTAGTAGTTCTTCGTCACTTCCCTATCCAAGCTCCACATTCCCATTCAACTTGACTACTACCAACGTTTCACACTCTAGTACCTCTGCTGCTCATTCTTCTCCATCTAACAACTTTTCCATCTTCTTATAGCATTCTCCTGGTTACCTCTTTTGGTTCTTCTAACAAACCCAACCCATTTCACACCAATTTCTTGTTGCACAACTGACAACTATCATTGTTTTTATCAGTTATGCTTCTACTATCTGCTCTTTCCAACTCACAACCTCTTCGTCTTTCACTTCTTTATTTTTGAAACTACACAAAACTAATCTCACTGTAACTATTTCTTGCTCTACACTACAACCATGCCCCCATTTTTGTAGAGCTTCCTCCATCAAAACAGCTTAACTACATTTCATCACACTGTATACCACTTTCTGAAGAGGTCAACAGCTCAACTCTTCCTTCCTCTTTCTTTATCTTCCAGCAACATTTTCACCCCAGTGTCTGGTAACACTCAATCTAAGTTGCACTGTGAATCTCTAAACTATTGTAGAAAACTTACTGAAAAATGCACCATATGAAGACCATCAACATACCAAGTTTCTCCTCTGTAACATTTAGAATAGAAACATATCTCAATCTCTGACACTAAAATTAACTATCACATTAGGAGCTCATAAACATAATTACTGCAAAAAATGACACCAGATTTTCAAAAATACCTCTTTAGCACCCATTAATATTATTTAAAACTTCAGTCAAATGTTTTTTAATATTCTAAGTAAAGAAACCTCTTACTATGTTTACCTTTACAACCACTCACTGGAAGAAGAACATGAACAAATTTAAACAAACAACTTGCATTCCTTCTTAAAAGAATAACAAAAACTAGCTTCTTAAAAAAAACACTAATTCAATAACTGTGGCTGCTTCTAATGCTATTTTTAAGAATCCCATAGTTACAAGCACCCTACCTGAAACTACCAATACATCATTTTTTTAATAATGAACATGTGAAATAAACATTTAAAATCACTATTTTTTACTTGACATGACCCTCTTAAACTAAAACAATAGTAGTGACCTCACAATTCCTACAAGTGACAATCAACTCACTTCCAGTGTTTTCAACATAATTAATCTTTCAAACTTAGTTCTTTCAGGTGCAGAACTATGTCACTTTTGTAAAGGTCTCAGCTTCTGTCTAAACAGTAACCTTGTGAATGAACCTGAAATTCTGACCTATATGAATTATCTTGAAAATTCAGACTCAATGAATTGTTTTTCACAACAAATTTCACCCTACTGACTACCAACATACTCCAGTTTTCAAAGAAAAGTCATCTTGGACAGCTCCAACAAACAGAAAACTACATTTAGAGAGTTATATTAAAGCTATAGTAAATGACATAATGCAAACCTTAAAATCTACCAAGCAATGTTTATAATTGAGATCAAAAAGAAAGAACTACTCTAAAGGATCTTAAATCTAACAACAGTATTGCAGACAATTGTGGAACTTCTGTTATTCTTATCAAAG
This sequence comes from Limulus polyphemus, assembly GCF_000517525.1. NCBI lineage: Eukaryota > Metazoa > Arthropoda > Merostomata > Xiphosura > Limulidae > Limulus > Limulus polyphemus. The sequence goes on from NW_013669891.1 coordinate 74,286, forward strand.
ATGATTATGTTGCTGAAACCAATTGCCAACTTTAAGACAGTAATTTCTACAAGAAGCTCACACAAGGCCCTAAAGCTCAGTTTACTAAAACCATCAGTGACAAATCTAAAGAATGTCCACAAAGCAAGAATGTTTACACAGAAACCTTCCAGTTTCTTGACACCCAAGCAGGCCAATCCAGGTAGATTTTGTTTCTTATCCAAATTACACAAACCCAATAATTGCAGCTGTTGCATGATTTCTAACAAAAACATGGCCACTGAGAAGCTTTCTGCTTTTGTTGACCTTGTAAAAGATATTCTGTTTACTTTTCCTTTTTACGTAAAGGACATGACTCAGCTTATATCATGAGGAAGTTAATGATGATGGACAGTTACCACCTAACAGCCTTCTGTGTAGAAGGCATGAGTAAAAAATGGTTATGAGATCGGGAAAATTGACTGACCTTGTAGTGAGAGTCTGTAATAATCAAGACATGTTTTGACTGAACTTGATTTTCTTTGTACATAAGTCCTAAACTCTCAGTTACACTACATTGATGTCTACCCTGACATAACCATGATATTATGATAAACAAACTGTATATCAACAGTCAGGAATATATAACTTCCAACTGCAGTAATATTAAAGTCAAGTATACATTTTACACTGTAACATTAAATTTTAATATTGAAAGTCATGCAGGGATGATCCATGTATAGCTGTATCATCCCTATATTCTTGTTTGCATTCTTTTTGGCACCGTCATCCCTACTTCATTTTATATGTAGAAAATGTTTTTATTACTTGTTTTGTGATGTTTTTTTTCCCTGACTGAAAGTTAATGCATTCTATGATGTGTGTATTAAAATTTAATATTATGTGTATTGATTTTTTTTTTACTTTTTCACTTCACACATAATACAGGGGTTGGTTCTCTAAAGACACCAATTTTATAGTGTAAAAACCATTAAGTATTCTACATTTTACAGTCATCTAATGTTCTTCTATTATTGGCTGGTAATTAGCCTGTTTCATCTTGTACTTAATCTTTTTTAAAGGAACACCAGCTTTCTATAAAAAGCTAACTTCAATGAGTAATGATAACATTGTTTTCACTAGAATTAATATTTTTTCTAATTTTTGCTCGTTATTATGACTAAGGTATGACATCGTGCACTGCCTAGAATCACAAAGAATGGATTCGGGTTTAAGTTGACTTTAGTGATAAAGTAGTTGTAGAGTTATCTCGACTGAAACTAGAAGAAGAAAGATGAACAATTTAGTGAATTGGTCACTTTTTAGTTTGGTATCTTAGCGATGGCTTCTTGCCTTGTTTTAGGGCTCATTGAGTAGAGAAACAAATGAAAGTGGGTGGCAATAATCTTTTAAAGTAAAACTCTGTCATTGTTGATTTTTTTACCTTGAATATTTGTATTATATATCTATTGAATACCTTGGCCATCCCTACATATAAAGTCTACCAACTGTGATACAGTGTAAAAATGCCATCACCAGTATGTAGGACTGGACCCAGATGGCTTAGGGAGGGTTTCAACTACCAGAAATGTTCTATCAACACCAGAATAACCCCCTGTTGTCCAACATTTCATATATGTGGCTCAGTCCAGTAGAATGACCCTGTATTTAAAAAGGAATATAGACTAATTCTCAATTTACTACACATATTTGCACTTAATATGGCATGCTTTAAGTAAAATGTGCATCTGCTGTACAGAAAAAAATTGGATGAATTACAAAGGTATCTGTACTCAAGAATAGACAATATTAGTCTGACTCGTGCAAAGTGATGTTGGATGAATTACAAAGGTATCTGTACTCAAGAATAGACAATATTAGTCTGACTCGTGCAAAGTGATGTTGGATGAATTACAAAGGTATCTGTACTCAAGAATAGACAATATTAGTCTGACTCGTGCAAAGTGATGTTCGTGTGATGAACAATAGTATTTTTTTCCATCATTCATGTACTCAAGAATAGACAATATTAGTCTGACTCGTGCAAAGTGATGTTCGTGTGATGAACAAAAGTATTTTTTTCCATCATTCATTGAATGATGGAAAAAAATACTTTTGTTCATCACACGAACATCACTTTGCACGAGTCAGACTAATATTGTCTATTCTTGAGTACACTGGCACATTGCTTTTGCATAATCACTGGAACCTCCAAAATGCATATCTACAGTTGTTTCAGTATCCCTGTATATTAAACCTGGTATTTACTTTCCTCTATCACGAGCATTACTAATTTAGTAATGTAGAGTAAAATAAGAAGTTGATAACACTGATACCAAATATATAATATCATGTTAGATGGCACTCTGTATAAGGTTGTGTCTTGCACACTTTAACTCCCACCCGTGCACACAAGGGTAATGGTGCGATTCTCATAAGCATCAAAACTGGTTTCAAAACTAAAGCTGATAGAGAAGTGAAGGAAGGCTATTGGAATGTTTCTTTAAATATCACTCGGCCATATGGAATAAATCTAGATCCTGGAATCAGTGGTCTTTGAATACTAAGTAGTTCCCTGTCTGACAAATATTAAAAACTTTTATTCATGATAATTTTCCATGTTTGATTGTTTTTCTTTTTTTAGTTCTTCCGACTTATAATTTTTTGCTAATTGATTTTCATATTATATTTTTATTTTCCTTAATCAATACTCATCATATTCCTTTTATGTTAATTTTTTAAACAAAGCCTTTTTAACCATTCTGTATCTAACATTTTTGTTTTCCAATTTATTCCTATCAACAAAAATTAGTCACCCCTCAAATATTCCTTTTAAATCTAATCAAAACACTTTCAGGTCATCATGGTGATCTACTTTGTGTAACCATTATGTCACTCCATCTTTTTTTACATTATACTTAATGAAGAAAGGTCAACCTTTTGAAAAATCTTGTATTATAGGGTTTCTTGCTTTTTGTCTTTAATTAATATTTGAACCTACACGTTTTCCTAACAACATGCATGTTTATAAAGTATTACTAATTTTTACATAAATGTATCACATTTTATACACACATACATTTATTTAAAAGAAACATGACATCTATTCCTGCAACATTCATACAGACAACCTGCTACTTAAGTAAAACATGAATATCTTCATTTATTTTTATCAGGTATCACCTACAGGCCCTTCGTCACCTTTACGTACTGGCCGTTGAACCTCGGCAAGTTATCCCTCGAGATTTTGATACAGGAAAGGCTGTGTATTGTCACCTGTTAGTCAAGTTTAAAGTAAGTTTTTGAACAGTGTGTTATGTTCATTAAACAACACGTGTTGTTATGTTATGAATTTTATTTTTTGAAAACTATCACTTACTATCATTTATGATTAATCAACATTAATAGAACACCAAAATGTAATTAGAGCATGTCACGAAAATTATTAACTAATTTGTGAATCTTAGGTTTATATGCCCCAAGTAATGCATATAACAAAAAACTTTAAAAAGTTCACAATTTTTGAACATGTTGTACATGTAACAAATCTACTCAACTGTTTGTCATATTTCTTACAAAACAAAGTTCTGTGTTAAGTGTGTTAACACAGCCCACTTTTGGTTGTGGGTGTGTTATAAGAGTAACAGTCAGTCATGTTATTTGTTCCAGTGCCCTTGTGGCAGTGGGTGCTGTTGAATTCCTTTTCTCTGGTCAGTAGCTCATAATTAGCAATGGTTATAAGTTGAATTCTAGGGTTCTCTGACCTAGCTTTTAGCTCATGTATCACATGTGGAAAATCTATTAAACTATTTTTTATATTCTTTAGGACACCATGATGTACACAGGAGAAGAGTATCAAGCTAAAGCACCATGCTTGTTGCCAGAACTTGATTTACTTGAAAGTGTAAGTGTGCTTACAATCATTTGAAGTAACTTATTTTATTTTTATTAATTAATGTGCTATGTATGTAGCTTTTTGTGTCTGTGTATATATACATACAAATATTGTATGTAATAACTTGAAGTTAGGTTACAAAGAGTTGAAAGAACTAAATTGAACTTAGACATTGTTATCTTAATTTATGAATAACTTTTAATATTCCTGTATTTACATTTTGAGAAGTTGTTAAGCCTTGTAAACAGGATGCTACATGTTTGTATGTGTGATCAGTACTGTAAACAGTATGTTATTAAGATAATGATCCTTACAATTTTTAGGTCATTGTGCAAGACTCCAGATATTGGGAAATAGTTTTTGACTCTAAGAAAAACTGGAATAGCTTAAGGTGAAAATACATTATATTTTCTCATTTCTTTTTAAAGGTTTTATTGATTTTTACAGTTATGTAAGTGATGCCAGTTTAATTACTTTAGTACAGAAGAAAGAATAAAAGAGTTAGCTGAAGTAAACTAATATTGTGTTCTGTTGAGAGTCTAAATCCAAAACTTCAAGAAGTTTTGTATGGTATGTCTGAGTAAACATAATAGTTATAAGATTATTCATTTTGTCTAGGTAACACCCCTCATGTGGTCAATTAACTGGAAGTTTCTACAAAATTATATTTAGATTAGCATGACTTCTGAAAAAGGTTAATTTCTCGTTTAACATGACTCCTGAAAAGGATTATTTATTGTGCTGAAGTACTTGATTATGTTGAAATTTATTTTATTAACTTGCGTATTGATTCTGTAAAAAAAATAGAAGTTAAAAAGAGTTTGGTTTGTAACTATTTTCGTACCTAAGCATTTGTACGTTTTTTGTACTTTAACATGTTAACCCTATCATCACAGGTCCAACATATTAATTATGTATACAGACTGAAATCTCTCACACACATTGAAGAAGTTACAGTCTGTTGTATTTTTATTATAGATGTAAATGTTTGTAAATATTTCAAGTTGTCAAACTCAAATTTTATTGTTTCAGACATCTTCTAGATAACGGAGGAAACCTTTATGTGAAGCAGAAAGCAGGTTGTCTTCCATACTTGGAAGACCCTAAGGTAAAAAAAAAAGATTTAAAACTCTTTATTATCTTAAAGTTCTGTTTCTGGTAAATCAAACCACGTTCTCACTAAGGTATTCTTTTTTTTTCATCATCAATAAGAAAAATGTCGCCATTTTATTTTAATCTATTATTAAAAGTCCTTCTGGTGTATCCAGCTGTGTTCTCACAAAAATTCTTTTTTTCCCATCATTATGGTAAGTGTCACCAGTGTCATTCTAGCCAAATGCTAAAAATTGTCACCACTGTTTAAAAATTTCTTATTTAATACATGGTAACACAATGCTCTTTTCAAACTGATGTAAAGCAAAGGATGAACTGCCTTGCTTGATCCTAATGCTGTAACAAAAATAAAACTGGCTCACGTTGACCATATTTTAGCCTTCTATCTACTCAATTTATTACATCCATCATTGAATTTTAAAAATTGAAATTTCTTAGCCTTAACAAAAACATCTTATCTTTATTTTGGTTCACCATTCCATTTCATGTAACACCTTCCCCATGATTAGAATTTTTATTTTACAAAACATTCACTTTTTAGATGAAAGATATGTTCCTATTTGTTCTTATGGATGTCAGTTTTTGTGCGAGTATTTATTGAAAACCTGTATTCTGTTAAATAATTCTGCACCACTGTTTATTTGAACAGCATTCTAGGTCAAGCAGTAATTCAACATGGCTTCTTTAGATTTATAACAAGAAATGGGTAGTATCTATCCTACCATGTCTGTTTGAGGGTTATAAACTCTAAACCAATCAGGTACATGCTTTTTAAAGGATATCTGTAAGACTTAAATACTACAAGTGTTTAATAGGCAATATACTTTAACATTAACTTCCGATCAAAATAGGCTTCCTACTTACACAAATACCTTAGCAACTCTCACACCATAAAATGCCAAGAATAATATTTCATCAGTGCAACTTTATGTTCTGAATCAAAATTTATTGTGTAGCTTTGCACTTAACAAACAAACATACAAATTAATCTGTGTAAAATTACGTTTTTTATATAGATTTTGTTTTATAAAACTTAAAACTCTGTGCAAAACCTGCTGGCTATATCAAATAAAAAATTTTTAAATGTAATTTGTTAGGCGTAAACCAAGATAAAATTATGTATTGAAAAAATTGCAATTTAAGTAAAGGATGTTACTTAAGTTTATCTTCTTCATCTTTATCTTCTTTATCATTTAAGTTGTAAATGAGAATTATGCTTGTAGTGGTCCTTTGGTTTTCATGGCATTGTTAGAAGAACGAACATGATAATAACTAGTTAGATAATACTTTAAGATGATAAACTGCACAATTATATTTTTTAATTTGTGTTTTCTTGTTATTAATGTGCACTCAGACCTAATATTGTGAAAATTTTACATACAAAATGTTTTTACTATTGTGGTAATTGAATTGTATCGACACTGCCATTAATCTTTCTGTAACAGATTGGAATCTTTTATCAGAGATGTTATGAGGAATGGCTTATGGGATTAAGATCACAAGTGTGATCTGGAATTTTTTTTCATTTCTTTAAACATTTATTACTTAAAATTATCAGAAGTAATATATTTACTCCCAGAGTTTTATTGTATATGACCTAAAATCAAAAGTTTATAAATATAATTTTAAAATTTCAACCTTGAAAGTTAATAGATTTTTGCCACTATTTAATCTTATTATAATAGCTTCATTGTATAGCATATGTTTTAATATACTGTACATACTGAATATTTCTGGTATAACACTTTTTATCTTATTAGAAATTATTCTCACTGAAATACTCTTGTATCATAAATCAAAACATTTTATAAAGTAACTTACTTTTATTACTTTTCAAATGGAAAAAGAAAATTTAAAATAGTATTCCTCTCAACTTTGCAAATTAAAAAAGTGTCACTGATCCTTTATGAGACAAAACAATTTGATAGGAAATTAACATTTCGTCTCTTTATTAAATAATTCTGGAAATTTGCAGGGCTTTAAAAGTGTATTTGCTCAGAGCATGGTTAAAGACAGTATTAAAGGCTGGAATGTAACGGTAAGTGTTTATTTTTTTACACAAGTTAGGTATCTGTATGTCCTATCATTTAATGTGAAGTGGCCAAATTGTAATTTACAAGTTAGGATAACTGAAACTATCTGATCTTTGTCACACATTGGCTTTTGTATTGTTTTAATAGAAACTTGTAATTTTATGAAAGTTAAAATTTTTATTTAAGAACTCTTCTTTTCAGTGATGTGAAGCTCATGTAACAAAATAGCCTAGTTTTGAGTGATGTCAAGATTATATTATGAACTTTTTAACCTTTGACTTCTCCTTCTGTGAGAAATGTTAATTAACATATATTTATAATTATAACAATCTGTTGTATTACTATGATTTGCAGATTTGTAACTAGTGTAGATTGGGTTATCATCCAACATATTAAAGTACAGTATCATAGATTTGACTACAGGGCTTAACTCAAATATATATTCAGGGTCAAAATATTTTCATCTTAAACCATTAAAAGTATAGAGTTAAAATCAGTTAATTTACCATTTTTCTAGATGTATGAAGTGTAATAAGTTATGCTGTTTTAAAGTTATGTCAGCCATGTTTGTCTTAACAGCCAACTCCAGTGACAGTATTTTCCTGTAATCCTGTTGCTCTCAAATTCTATGAATATTTCTTGAAACCAAGAGTCAAAACTTCAAAGGTAAGTTCTCTGTGACACTTCAAAAATGCTACTTATCTCGTGTAGTATGTACTTCACATTAAGACATTTTCAAATTTTTCTGACTTCTAACTTGGGACACACTCAAGTTTAATGCTAGCACAAATAAATTCTTTGAAGAACATCTGTGGTTCAAAATTTAAAAAAAAAGTAGAAGATACTGCACTTATCAAATTTACCATCAAAACATCATTTTTTTTATCTTCCTACATTGAGAAGTTTCAATTACACTTTTATATTTGATATTTTTTTCTCTTTAATTCACCAATGTAATTTAACTGAAGTACTTGTAAGAATTTTACATAAAACCTTGAAACTTTGTAGTATGCACGTACTAACCTTACTTTCCTGTAATATATATTTTTTGCCAACAGAATCTTTTAATTTTTCCCGAGTTTTGTTTTGGAACATTCTAAATCCACCTGAGGCTATGTGCAAAATTGAGCCTTAGGTGTTCCTTTCTGTAGCAGAGTCCAGTCATGGAAGTTATCTTCTATTTCGTGGAATAGTTGTATTGTGCTGAATGTACAGAGGACTGCTTTGTGACTCTCGTGTGGAACAGAAGTACGTCTGATTGGTCAGATGCAGAGAGAATGTGAATCCTGAATGCAGTTTTGGTGGTTTTCAGGTATATTTCTGTCCGTCTTCAGATTTGTTTTATCTTGATGGAGACGAGACTTGCTATGGAACTCCTCATCTTTGTTTGCCACATTCTTTAGTCTGCTGTATTGTTTTCTGTTTACTCACCATTTTTATTTAAATACAGTTTCAATTAATTACATACAGTTTAATACAATTATTAATTTATTTTGAGTTAATTTGACATTCCAAAAAAATAGTTCTACTGCTTGGCAGTCAGCTCTTCATCTTCAGACTCTTCTAAGTAAATAAAATGTTTAATTCTTATTTCAACTTCAACATTTTGTTTCTCTCATTCTTCAATTACAAATTACTAGTCCTGTCCTTCCCCTTACAAAGGTCCTGGGCTCTTGTTGTTTTAGAGGTCATGTAACTGTGTGTTAGATCCATAAAGTTATCCTAAGATCTTGGGCTCTTGTAGTTACAGAGATCAGGTAACTGTGTGTTAGATCCATGACATTACCCAATGGGTCCTGGACTCTTGTAGTTATGGAGATTAAGTAACTATGTGTTAGATCCATGAAGTTACTCTCAGGTCCTGGGTTCTTGTAGTTATGGAGATTAAGTAACTGTGTGTTAGATCCATGAAGTTACTCTCAGGTCCTGGGCTCTTGTAGTTATGGAGATTAAGTAACTGTGTGTTAGATTTTTGAAGATACCACATTGAGTGCTGTTTTTGTTTTTTTGAAACTGAGTTTTTACTGTAACTCTCAGTTAGCAACAAGATACTTAAGAAAGAACTAATTTCCAGAATTTTATTTTCAGAAAAGCCACTGGCAGCAGCAGATGTGTACCCTGCTATTTGAATGTGTGTCTGAAGAAAAAACAGAAATTCTTTCTGCATACATTGCACTTGACCAGGTAAAAAGTTTTATTGTAAATTTATACTTGTATGTATTGGTAAGTTTTCTATTACTGTTACAGCTAGTGTTTTCATATATATACATTATCAAAGAAGTTCACAAGTTTAAAGAAATATATTTAATACCAGCTGTTCTTGGGTACTTATGTTTGATGGTATGAAAATAAATACACATTATATTATTGTTTCAACCGAAGAAAGTATGATAAGTTTTAGAGTTCAACACATTTGTTATAAGTACTTGAATTGGTACAGAATGAGTGATCAAAATTTAAGTTCTTAAAAACAATTAGGGAATTGATCAAATAGTTTAGCTTTCTCATTTTTGCTAATGCTTATGATAGGGAGAATCCCAATAAGAATTAGTTTAATTAAAATTTCATATGAGATGTTTTAATTTAGTTTAATTAACATTTTACATGATGTATTTTGGTTTAGTTTAAGCAAAATTTCACATGGTATGTTTTGGTTTAGCTTAATTAAAATTTCACATAGTGTTTTGGTTTAGTTTAATTAAAATTTCACATTTTTTTGGGGGGGGTCAGTTTATTTACAATTTAACATGGTTTTTTGGTTCAGTTCAATTAGAATTTCACATAGTGTGTTTTGGTTTAGTTTAATTAAAATTTCATATGTTATGTTTTGGTTTAGCTTAATTAAAATTTTGCATGGAGTGTTTTGGTCATTGGCTTGTCAAATTAGAATTTAAAATTTAGGTGTACAGTGTCCCATTTTGAAAACAACTAATCACAAATTGAATTTATCCACCTAATTCCAGAAGTATAATGCATTACCCAACCTCCTCCATGACCACTATAATGTTAAAGTAGATGTTATCTAATATGCTCAAGCAAGTCACCCAAGGTTACCTTGTTTTTATAGTTTGGGTATGAAATAAGAAATTCCCAATGGAAAGTGATAAATTTTTCTACTCACTCAGATTGTTGACCAAATCTCGAGAACTGACCAGACATTAGACTTATGGCAAGTCAAGCTATTGCTGGCATATAGCCAATGGCAGGCCTTTAGACAACGAGAACATCCACTTTTACAACCAGAATTTACAGTAGTTGTGAAAAACCGTAGTGAACAGAAACTTCAAGAAGTTACAAGAGGTAAAATAATTTATAGTTAGGTTCAGTCAGCTATATTTCACTTGTATGCCTCATAGTTTCAGTCATTCTTAAATATAGAGACCGCTAGTTAAATTTTGAAATGCTTCTTGCCATTTCAACAGTTATGATTCAGAGCGCTAAAACAGTTTAAGTTCACTTTACAGAAGTAACTTAGAAGCCTTAATTTTTACATTTTAAAAGCACATGAAAATGTTCAGGTTTTTAAACCTTGCCTCAACTGTAACATTGATACAATCTGTGATGTTTTTACAACTGATGACTTTATTCTCTAGATAAGCAACAACTAATGGTTATTTATGTTGGCAGCCAACAAGATAAACTTACGGAACTACTTTTGCTATGGTAGATCTTCTCCAGTTGCTTCTGTTGCTCCCTTTCTTGTCTTTTATGACATTCCTCAACAAGGAACTGTCGACCTGAGCTTAGCTGAAGGTAAGTCTTGCACTAAACCACGATATTAATCAATACTATACTGATATCAGGGTCCAAAATTTCTATCCAGTCCTTCACAAAAATTGTATGCAGTCCTTCAGGGATTCTAACTGGTCCACTCCAAAAATGTGTGTGTGTGTGTTAATTCCCTGTTACCAGTCACAGATGTGAATTTTTTAAAGAAAGATACAATTGTAAATATGTATATGCACATATGTCTAACATTAAACAAAACTTTTTGAATATTTGAAAACAATTTTTTTTTTATTGTATCACTGTTGAAATGTGTATAATCTTTATATTAACCCAGATAAACGTTCACAAAAACAATAATGTGACTTGAGATTTCTGTTTTAATTACTGACCTTTTGATTAAGTATTTCTCTGTTGAGATGTTAATATTCATCACAATTTGTTTGAATCAATTCTACCATTTACATGTTCAAGGAACCTCATTTTAAGTTCAGATATCATAGGGATTTCCCATAATATCTGACAACAGGCCAGGGATCCCCATATAGCTAGAAGCTACATTTCAGAGATTGAAATAAAAACTATACTTTCATGAGACAAAAACATAACTAAGGTTTTAAGAAAAATTATAGAAATTAATATTTGATGACAAAGTAAATGTACGAAAAATGGTTAAATTCCTAATCGACCCAATAGAGCTAATTAAAATGTTTTTTGCTATCTTAGTCAACTCACACCTCCTAGCTGGTCAGGGCTGTCTAAATATGATGTGAATTTCAGAACCTCATTAATGTTATTACAGGGAAGTGAACAGGTACAAAATGTGTAACCGGAACACATACAACACTGTGGTTATTGTTACAAAGCAGTGAACTGATACAAACCTGTATTAAGATTGGTAGAAAACAGTGAACACATACAACACTGTGGTTATTGTTACAAAGCAGTGAACTGATATAAACCTGTATTAAGATTGGTAGAAAACAGTGAACATAGTTACATTTTACTCGACTGGTAGCAAGTTATTTTTGATATTTTTACTGAGAGAAAGTATAACATTATCATTTAATAGATATTAAAATATTTTTATATACAGTTTTCATCAGGCTGCTTGGTAATATTTATTTGTGTTTTAATTCACTTCCTCGGTATTTGTTTCAAACCATAATTAAATGGATAAACTGTAAATAGCTTGTTTAGAGTAGATGTTAGTGCAGAGGATGTATTGTTGATTTTTCAGAATTATAGTTCTTATTATTCACTGATTTTATTAATTGCAGGTACCCTAAGCCTTCCTGGTCTATTTCTTAGACTTCAAGAGTTATCACCTACAGTGACCTCTCTCATGGCTTTACTGAGTGTAATCTCCAAACCAGACTCTCCTCATTGACATCTATTCTCCACTTAAGGAACCATCATGAAAAAGTTATTTGGAAATATTTTCAACCAACAGATTTTTATAACTACATTGAACAGTTTTTATTGTAGAAATGTAAAATAAAATATTTATTAATAATAATTCAAGAAGTCTGTTTTTGCATGATGTGAAAGGTTCACTTATAAATGATTTTTTATTTTTTCACTAAATTTATACTTCTTAATAGTTTGGTAAGTAATCAGGTGATTATATAGCATGAGAGACTAGTGACACAGGTAAATGAGAATAAAACATTAGATACAATTCAATTGATCTATTCACAAGGATAATTTGGTATTATGCAAGACAGTTCATCTTCTACATAGTGGTTCCTTGTAATGAGAAGTAGTATAGTTGATTTCCTGGACAGTGGTAACTTGTGAATAGTAGAGATATAGTTCATTTATTGGACAGTTATAATTTGAGAAGTAATATATTTGATTTACTGGACAGTGGTAACTTCAGAAGTAATATAGTAGATTTACTGGACAGTGGTAACTTGAGAAGTAATGTAGTTGATTTGCTTTACAGTGGTAACTTTAGAAGTAAAGTAGTTGATTTATGGGCCAGTTATAATTTGAGAAGTAATATATTTGATTTACTGGACAGTGGTAACTTGAAAAGTAATATAGTTGATATACTGGACAGTGGTAACTTAAGAAGTAATGTAGTTGATTTGCTTTACAGTGGTAACTTTAGAAGTAATATAGTTGATTTATTGGACAGTGGTAACTTGAAAAGTTATATAGTTGATTTATGGGCCAGTTATAATTTGAGAAGTAATATAGTTCATTTACTGGACAGTGATAACTTGAGAAGTAATATACTTGATTTACTGGACAGTGGTAACTTGAGAAGTAATATAGTTCATTTACTGGACAGTGGTAACTTTAGAAGCAATATATTTAATTTACTGGACAGTGGTAACTTTAGAAGTAATATATTTGATTTACTGGACAGTGATAACTTGAGAAGTAATATAGTTTATTTACTGTATAGTGGTAACTTTAGAAGTAATATAGTTTATTTACTGTATAGTGGTAACTTTAAAAGTAATATAGTTGATTTATTGGACAGTGGTAACTTGAGAAGTAATATAGTTTATTTATTGGACAGTGGTAACTTGAGAAGTAATATAGTTTATTTATTGGACAGTGGTAACTTGAGAAGTAATATAGTTTATTTACTGGACAGCAAATCAACTATATCACTACTCTTCACAAGTTACCACTCTCCAGCAAATCAAGTATATAACTTCTCAAGTTACCAATCACTACTCTTCACAAGTTACCACTCTCCAGATAGTTGATTTACTGGAGAGTGGTAACTTGTGAAGAGTAGTGATGTAGTTGATTTACTGGAGAGTGGTAACTTGTGAAGAGTAGTGATATAGTTGATTTACTGGAGAGTGGTAACTTGTCAAGAGTAGTGATATAGTTGATTTACTGGAGAGTGGTAACTTGTCAAGAGTAGTGATATAGTTGATTTATTGACAGTGATAACTTGTGATGAGTGGGTGATATAGTTGATTTATTGACAGTGGTAACTTGTGATGAGTGGGTGATATTGATGATTTATTGACAATGGTACTTTGGGACGAGAAGTTATATAGTTGATTATGCTGAAATAAATGACAGTACAATAGGATAAAGGAGATTTGATAGACTAATTATGCACTGGTGCCTTGATATTAGGCTATATGTAATTGCTTACTTGGTCAGTGGTGACATGAATGATGCATGATATATACAATTAATTAAACGTTGGTACTTCGGGATTAGATGTTACAGTCAATTATGTAGATTGTGGTACATTGAGTACTTTGTTTATAGAAAAAAAGGGTACAGGGTCTCTGTTCATGGGTGGGAATTTTGAGTTTTGGAAGATAACAATTTAAATATTATTGAGGCTATTATTTGGGATGGGAAAAGTATAAATAATGTAATCAATTAAATTGAAAATTGCAATGCAACTGATGCAATAGTGAAATTAATTGTAGTGTTACCACCTTTACTAAGTTCATCATGATTATATATAGTATTCATGATTATATAGACAACTATGTGTTGGGATCAGACATGAAATAACTAAGTACTTTCCTTGAACAATACAGACGGCACCATTTCTATTCCATTTATTTTTTTATAAAACACGTATGTGAAAATGACTGATGCACTCCAAGTTTTATCCAAAAAACAACACTGTTCAGTGACCCAACTACTTTGCTAGGTAAGCATCCTTAGTGTTTTATGTTTTTACATAACTGTTATAATAACATCAGTTAAAAGCTACAGGGGACAAAAAAACTTATTTATCTGTATTAGCTTGAAAGTTTGTTTGAAGTGCACCAGATAATCTAGAAAAAGTTCATCTACATCTATTTTTATTGAACAGGAACAATTCTCAGTAAATAATCCCATGGAAATGAACTCCACACTTGCAGGAACCAGATTATTAACCAGTTGAGTACAAGTTTTTGAAACTGTTTATAGCAAGTTTATTTATTAACATGATGCTAGTACTTCTTAACTCGGCAGAAACTGTGACACTTCAATGACAGTTTTTTATTTTGATGTGAAAGTAAAATGAAGAGGACAAAAATAGGGTCATCCAGATTGCAACAACATTGATCCTGGTATTGATAATTTTTTTAATAAAAATATGCAGTATCACTTCCAGACAACATGGTACACATTTTAAAAGAAAGTTGGTGGTTGTTCAGTAATAATATTCCTTTGTTCCTCAAGACTACATATATGATATTTACTATTAGTCTTTCTTTTTTTTCCAGTATGAATAACATTTAAATAAATGCATCATATGCTTAGAGTTGTATGCATAAAATAATAATAATACATCCATAGTTTACAAACTGCAGAATTATGACCAATATTCAAAATCCTTGGCCACTGCCAGTTTTTTATATTCAATATATTTCAGTCTATACAAGATCAAAAGAATGCTCTAATCACATGAAACAAGAATAACAGTAAAATTAACCAACAATATTATTGACTATTTAGAAACAATATCAGTGGAGGAGAAGAAATAAAAACATATACTTTTTTTTAATTAACATTCTTATTTATAAAGGTCTTTATTAGAAAATTTATTTATCAGAAAAGTTGCTTTAAAACAAATTAAGTGTATACAAAGACTAAGTTATAATTTAAAACAGGGTGATTTGTTCTGTGGATGGAATTTCTCTGTTTAACAGTTCAAAGTTGGAATTACAATTACAATTAGAATCCAGAATGAGTATTGGATGACAAGTTTCACATCTGTGATTTTGGATAATGAATTGTGTCGACTTAAAAGGATGTTATCTGACCTAAGTGATTACAATTTGCTCATGGATTTGAATCGAAAAATGTTTAATTTTTTTAATATAGGCAGCCATGCAGTTACCACACATTTAATTATAGACAATATAAGAAAACAGATAAACAGTCCATTGTTTTGAAGAGATGTATTAATCTAAAGGATGGTTTGAAAAAGATGCTAAGTTTGACCTGTAGGTAAAACTTTCTTTTTAAAAATTTGAGTTGTTTAGAAAGTAGAATACTTTGTTAACCTAGGTAGGGGAATGATTAATCAAACTGGTCATTTATCAACTCTGAACATTTTATGGAAGTTTCAAATATTCTTATTATGCTTTAAATCATTTTCTTAGGGTATCCATTACACAATAGTATTTCGAGGATAAAAGCAATATCAAAATGTAAAATAAAGTGAAGAAATCTTAAATACTTGAATTAGTTCATTTTATATCCTACAGAAATAAAACTATCCAACTTGGTAACCTTCCCTGTAAATGTTTTTTTTTTTTCATTGTATTAATATCGATAAACTTTGGGGATCTCGATTAATTATCACACCTAGAAAAGGTATTCTGTTCTTCAATTTCACCGCTACACTTTACAGAAGAATGTTGTGAGTTTAACTACTCAAGAAAAGGTGAAACTTCATCCTTTGATCGAAAAATTACTAAAGTGTCATCAACGTAGCATTTTTAAAATACTGGTTTCAAGTTCTCTGTGCAGTAGGTTAACCAAGATTGTTTGTGATGGCTTAGAAACGTGTTAGCTAGCCCTAGTGGGGACCACGTAGCCACTACATATAAGGTGGTTGATTTTCTGCGTGGATAATTAAGGGTCTAAGTTGTACCTTAATTAATCCATAAACAAGAAAATCCTCTCGAAAGTTTTTCAAGCAAATGTCGTACGTCTCGTCCAATGAAATCTTTGTGAATAAAGAAGTTACATCAAAGCTAGCCATAAAACATTCATTAGGAGGATCTAGGTTTTTCTCTCATTAATAAATGATGACTCGAGAAGTCCAACTTCAAGACGTTATACAAAGTTTGAAACACAGGCTGACTTAAACACACACACACACACACACACACATACATACATACATACATATATATATATAATACAATACAACTTGTGCCATTCGCAATTGTGACTTTACATTCTTTAAGCCTAATATTAAAATACAACAGTATAAATGCGCAAGCAACTTTGAAGTTTATCGGAAACGGTGGTAAAATATAGGTTGAACATATCTGAATCAAAACAATTTAAATGTATTTTTCAAAGAATAAGTAGGGAATTTGTAACATAAATACACATTAATATGTGAGACAAATTTACCTGTAGCATTTTGCGTATAGTTCTTTATATTTATTTCATTTTCATTATTAATACTATCTCCTAATACTATTTTGTTTACCATGTTGTTTACCTATCTTGTATCAGCCAATAGAAACTTTCGTCACACCCTACTTTAGACGAAAGTCAAGATACCAAATATGGCGGAACTTTATTGCGCGAATGGTAAAGTTTATTTGTTTTCCATCTAGCAAAAACATTAGGCGGAGCAATAATTGGGATATACGTATAAATAAATAACACCAGAAACAGATTTATGCATATGATTGAAGTGAGGTTTTGTTTTTCAATTAAACTAAAGACCTTTAATGATATTGATCACAGTTCAATCTTCTTTACATATTTATATTGTTGCGTCATCGAGATCACGTGACTGGTGTGGCGCCACCTATTTTTTAGAACTATCCTGTACCTTGGCGAATG
>NW_013669892.1:0-548 GCF_000517525.1 Limulus polyphemus
AGAAAAGTACAATTGGACGCTGGGACAGGAATTGGCAAAGTTTTGTAATAGTCACCAAGATGACTGGGATGTCTTACTCCCTCCACTGTTGATGGCCTATAGAACAGCAGAGCATGAAGCCACTGGATACACTCCAGCGAAGTTAGTGTTTGATCGGGAACTTCGGTTGCCAGTGGATCTGTTAACAGGATGCCCACCTTATGGAGAGTTGCCTGAAAATGTGACAGAGTTTGTGAAAGTGTTATCAGAAAGGATGGATGATATTCACCATCAAGTGCATTCAAACTTGAAAACGTCTGCTGATTCCATGAAGTTATCTTCCATGAAGGGAAGTCTCCTAAGTTGTCTCCTCCATGGGAAGGCCCATATGAACAATAGTGGATCGTCTCTTAGACGTGACTTTCCAGATAAAATGTGGGCGGCGAGGTAAGCCAAAGGTAGTGCATGCCAACAGGCTTTGGCATTATCACGGTCCAGGACATTTCAGTTTGGATGAAATGAACAATGGAACAAATGACGCTGCTGAAGACGTGTCACCTGAAAAAGCC
>NW_013669892.1:569-9134 GCF_000517525.1 Limulus polyphemus
AATGTAAATGGCTACTGTTCGGGACGAACAATACTAAGGAAGGGGCAGTGTTACGACAGCGGAAGTCACGTGACGCTAGTAACACGTCATGAGCTTCTAGAAAAGTCATGTCCCTTCGCGAAGCCTCGGGTGTTTACTAGATGTGCGGTATTCTTGTATATAAGATCGCGAAGAAGTGACGGCAACAATGGAATTGAATTGCAGACAGAGACAGAGACGGACAATTGAGTCAAGCACGTAAGTCGTTCGTTGTGAATTATAGCGTGCCTGTAGTAATTAAGTGTTTTGCAAAGTCGAATTGAGAAAGAATAAACTAGTTTTATTTAAGAAAGGACTTGTGTCGCTAAAGTTTCATCAGAAAGAAATTATACGGGAAATTAACTAACGACCAGAGACGTAACAATAGTTACGAGCGAAATATTCATACTCGTTTATTAAATGAAGGATATGATATAAAATTAAACAGAAATCCCACTAAAACACTTTGATTTACCCCTGAAACCCATAGCTTCTCCTGATAGAATGTATACTATGGGTTTTGGATAGTCTGCTGCACTTGTTACTTTACTTTGTTCCTGCTCGTATCAATTTTACATCACATATCATTATCTTGAACAGTTACATAAACACTCTCATCTCTTTACTGATAGTTCTATTCTGTTTACGATGTATGTTTTCCAATAATATCCTAATATCCCGATTGAAGAAGGTGTAGATTGTCTTACGAGAATGATAAGAATAAATAATAACAACTTAGAACATATAAAATATTTCAACTGATTGGTTAGAACTTAGATCAATGTCTTACGTTTATGTTAGTTAATTGATGTGTAATATTTAACGTGAAATTTTATTTTAAAAATATGGGAAAAGCAGTGAACAATAGAGTATCAAAAGTCTTGGCTGTGATATTTATGCATATATTTGAACAGAAAGCACTTAATTCTTGGTAAAAAGGAGAGAATACAGGCCTATAAATTTGGTATATCTCTATAAATGACATATTTGGAGTATGAAACACCAACTTAGTCTTTCATTAGTTTCCATGAGTTAAATACAGCTCATCCGTTCATAAAACTTATATTTGCTTATGCTATACCAGGTAGAAATTTGCCGTATTTATATATTATCATTCTATCCTTCATGTTAAATTTCGAGAAGTCATTACTGGTATTTTTAGCAAGCTCTCTATTAAAACCCTTTGTATGCATTTCCACTCAAAACATCCCTCTGCAGTAAAAAGAAGTGTGGTTATTGGTTGCCACGGTTGGATTGATCAAGTCTGTAATAAAAAAGAAGTATGGAAGGAGAGTAGGGAAGATGTGATGATTCTTTTAAGTCAGTAAAAAAAATGCTTATCCATAGGAATTTATTCAAAACACAATAAGAAATTTTGACAGACAAACCAGAACAGACACCCTCTTTTAGAAATAAGGAAATTTAAAACTATGATTCCTTAAGTGAAATTAAATATAGATGATAATATCGCCACTGTTACGGATTTATTATTATATATTTATTTTGATATCGACGTTTCTTTAGATTACATTTATATTTAGAAATATGCATAACGTTACTGTTAAATATGTATTGCAAAACTCACGCCTATTCTCTAAAGTTGTAGAAGATTTTCGAGTGTAAGAATCAACAATATATATGAGTGTACGTTAACTCTAGTGTTAGCGTCGGTATTGTTACGTAAAAGTGAAATTTCTAGAAACTCTCCACACGCCTATAAATATAACCAACTCGACGCGCCTAAAAAATAGTATTTATTATTACTTTGGAATAGTCAGTGGGCTATAAACTTCGGAAGCTATTAGTGTGATTGTTATAACGCTAATGAATCGGGAAACTTCAGATATTTGTCCAGGAGCATTAACAAAGTTTGAACATTACCAATCATTTAACTTCAGTGAATTCTTATCCGGCATTAGTATTTTTACAAAAAACATTATATAACTCCGTGAAAAACTCGGCATGTGTAGCTGGTGAATAACGAAGGACAAAGCTAGCTAGCTCCCTGTTAAGCAAATTGTACCCACATCAACTCGTAATTAACTTGCTCATCGTGAACTCTCGACAAGATATCAAGGAAGTTCCAGACTAGAAAGAAGACTTTATATTATTGCTTGTAAGTTTGTAAAATTTTTGTATATAAATCATTGTGTGTAATAACTATTTGTAATAACTGTTATTGTAAATTGTATTGTTGTTTGTATATTAAACATATTAAAAAAGAAAACTGTGCATATATCAATCTTGTTGGCAAATATCATAAATTATCATTTAGCTCGGTTTCGGACCATTCGAAGTTGTAATACTGTTACGTATCTGCTTGTTTGTTAATTTCCAGTATAAATTCTTTCCGAGGAACTTCAGCGATACAAGTCCATTCTTGATTAAAATTAGTTTATTCTTTCTTGATACAATTTTGTTATACACAGTAATTTCACAATCAATACCTTTCTCGTCTCCTTACTTAACAACTTTTATAATACTCGTTATAAATCACAGCAATTCACAAGCACGATAACTTCGCTCTATGCGACGACTGCAAAACACACACAATTTATGGCTCAACGTCACTACTGATCGACTGACTCAATTATCTATCTCTCAGTTGGGCAAATTCATGATCATTCGAGAAACTCCAGCGCGCATGCTCCCATCGTCACGTGACTTCTGCTGTCCTAACAATACATAACACCACGAAACTGAAGAAAATAATTAAATCATCAGAGTTGCCAATTAAAATGGTACAAAAACCAAAGCATCTGCCTTAAATCATTAATAACAAGTCCAGTATAAAGAAAGAAATAATGAGTAAAAAACAACCAAATATAGACTCCATGATCGGTACCATTGTAACTTGTAAAACCATTATTTATGAAATAAATTGTGGCAAATGCTCTTGTACGTAAAACAAGTAAGGAAAAAACTTTTCAAAAAAAGGAAGTAAATTTAGATATGGCTAATATCAATCTTTCAAAAACAATATAAACTGTCAGGTTTTGTTTTTTACTACACTTCCCATGAAAGGAAAGGGATTCAAGAATAGGAATTTTCTTTGAAAAATCTTAAATCCAGAAGGTTATTAGGTCTTCGCTCTGATTTAGTTCACGTTTAACTCTATGTCACTATGTTTCAGTTTTGTGTTTTTGTAAGAAATGAAGAAAATAGAAGGTTTCACACTTAATTGTTCTTTAAAATAAGTACTTTTTAATGTATTCAAAAGAAATATTTTTCAAAAAAATTATCAAAATATGTAACTCTCATGAACATTTTCTTTTTTAAACTTTGGAAGCCATATATTATGATATATTAAAATCACAATGTTTCATTCTTGTGTTTTTGTAAGAAATAAAGAGAATGGGAGGTTTTTTACTTAATTTTGTTTGAAAATAAGTACTTTTAAGATGTTTTCAAAAAATCATTTTTTCAACCAAACTACCAAGGCCTTTCTGTTTTCATGAATTTCGTGAACATTTAAATTTCCATGTCATTGGGGTAGAAAGATGCACTTGATGTACTCTTTTAAAAATGGAATTATATTCCTGAAAACTCCCATTAATTAAACAATAATTTGTTGGGAGAATGTAGGCTATGTTCGATTTTCCTACACATATCGAAAAAAGAAAGGTACCTGGTGGTTACAGCGCTCGACTCGCAATCTGAGGGTCGCGGGTTTGAATCCCCGTCACACCGGACATGCTCGCCCTTTCAGCCATGGGGCGTTGTAATATGACGGTCAATCCCACTATTTGTTGGTACAAGAGTAGCCCAAGAGTGGGTGCTGATGACAAGTTGCCTTCCCTCTAGACTTTCACTGCTAAATTAGAGACGGCTAACGCATATAGCCTTCGTGTAGCTTTGCGCAAAATTCTAAACAAATAAAAAACAAGGGGATCCAGAATTGGAGGTTTTTTTTAATTCTTAAAGCTAAAAGGTTATTAAGTCTTCGTTATAAAATTAATCCATCTTTAACTTTGTGTCTGTTCTGGGCATTTTCTTTTTTTAAATTTGGAAGCTCTATATTATGTTTTTATTAATATCACAATGTTTCATTCTTGTGTTTTTCTAAGAATTAAAGAATATAGGAGGTTTCACACTTAATTTTGCTTTAAAATAAGTACTTCTTAGCATGTTCTCAAAAACTTATTTCAAACCAAAAACCACAAAGGCTATTATTTTTCAAAATTTGCTTTCATTTTATTGGTGTAGAAAGACGCACTTTGTGTACGCTTTTCAAAACAGAACTCTTTTTTTTTTTTCATGAAACTCCCAATATTTATTCCATGATTTGTGGTGAGAATATCGGCAACGTTCGATTCTACTACACTTCTCAAGAAAAGAAAGAGATTCAGGAATAGGAATTTTCTTTTAAGATCCTTAAATTTATAAGGTTATTTGGTTTTCGTTACAGATATAAAACATCTTTAACTTTGTTTCTATTCTCAAAATGTATTTATTATTTAACTTTAGAAGCGAATTATATCTTATTTATTAGAGTCACAATGTTTCATTTTAGTGTTTTTCTAAGAAAATAAGGAATATACGAGGTTTTACACATAATTTTGCATTCAAATAAGTACTACTTAACATGTTTCCAAAATATTGTTTTTAAACCAAAACTACCAAGGGTTATATTTTTCAAAATTATCATGTAAATATTTATTTTCATATTATTGGTGTAGAAAAATGCACTTAATGTACGCTTTTCAAAATGCAACTCTTTTGATGAAAATGCCCAGTACTTATCCAATCATTTGTTGTGAGAATTTCGGTTATTTCGATTTTAGTACACTTCTCAGGAAAAAAAAAGGTATTCAAGAATAGGAATTTTCTTTAAAAAATTTTAAATCTAAAAGGTTAATTGTTCTTCGTTACAGAATTAGTCAAACTTTGACATTGTTTGTATTTTAAAAAATTAATTTTGTTTCTTTCAAAGCGATATATTTTGTTTTTATTAAAGTCACAGCGTTTCTTTATTGTATATTTCTAGGAAATAAAGAATAAAGGCGGTTTCACACTTAATTTTACTTTAAAAATAATTCTTTTTCACGTGTCTATAAAAAATAATTTTTTCATCAAAACTACCTTTCTATTTTTCCAAAAATTCGTTACAATTTTTATTTTCATTTTATTAGTGTAGAAAGAAACAGTTTATGTACGCTTTTCAAAAAGGAATTCTTTTCATGAAACTCACAATACTTATTTCATTTCTTGTAAGAATATCTGCTATGTTCGATTTTATTAAACTTAAAAAGAAATTGATTCAGGAATTTGAATTTTGTTTTAAAGTTCTTAAGTCTAGAATGTTATTTGGTCTTCTTTAAGATTTAATCCATCTTAAACTTTGTGTCTATTTTAAAATTTTAGTTTTTTGTATCTTTCGAATCGATATATTATTTTCTTATTAAATTTACAATGTTTCATTCTTGTATTTTTGTGAGGAATAAATAATACAGGTGGTTTCACACTTAATTTTACTTTAAAATGAGTAATTTTTAATGCGTTTCGAATAAAATTGTTTTTTCCCCGAAAACTAACAATATATAACACAATTGGTTTCGCACTTAATTTCGCTAAAAAATAAGTAATTTTTGACGTGTTTCAAAAAAAATTTTTTTCATCAAAACTACCTTTGTATTTTTCAAAACATTCGTTAAAATTTTTATTTTCATATTATTGTTTTTTTAGTAAAGTCACAATGTTTCATTTTTGTGTTTTTCTAAGAAAAAGAATAAAGGAGGTTTGAGTCATAATATGTAATTTTTAACGTTTCCAAAAAATAGTTTTTTTATCAAAATTGCCTTTATATATTTTTTTTTAATTCGTTAGATGAAACTTTTGATGAAAACCCCCAATACTTATCGTAAAGAAACAGGAAGCGATATAAACTCTTGAAAAATTACATAAGTATACAAACTTTTCAAAACGACATGAAAAATGCACCAACAGATAGTTAGATTGGAGAAACACACAAAAACGATAAATTAACGAGAATAAACCACATGCGATTGAGAAATTGAAAAAAATCAAAATTATTTGTGACAAAAATAATTTACAGAACGAAAAAACGATGATTAACTTAAAGAAACTCGAAATCATATATAAACTACAAAACTGTCTTAAGGACACAAATTTTCATAACAATTGTTGTGTTTCCAAATGTCTTATATAAATAGTGTTCAGAATTAAAGAGAAGGGAGAGACAATACACGTAGAAATCACTAGGTCTGCACCATAACAATTGTTGTGTTTCCAAATGTCTTACATTTATATTTATAACGAAAAAACGATAATTAACTTAAAGAAACTCGAAATGATATACAATCTACAAAAATGTCCTAAGGACAAAAATCACCTGTTAGATGAATAAAACACCCATAAACGATAATCAACCCTACAGAACAGTCGACATGCGATTGAGAAGTTCGAAAATCAAGAATATTTTTGACCAACACTTAAAACACACAAACGTTTGTACAGATAATTAATAATTTGCATAATTTCCAACTCTTTTAGAAGAAAAGTTTAGTTTTTAAAAAATCTGGTAAGGATATTCTTATGATCCACTATTATAATCATTTTTCTGGTATTTGAAATCTTTACGATAGCACCATAACAATTGTTGTGTTTCCAAATGTCTTATATAAGTAGTGTTCAGAAATAAAAATTAAAAAGAGAGAACGAGCAGAACCAATGCTTATTATACAAAACGATAATTTGCTGTAGCAACACTACAAACTATGTAACAATAACGTAAATCGATACATTACACACAAAAACTGTGAACACAACTAAATTCAATAGGTTCCACAAAAAACACTATATCATACTTAGATAAAAGCTGCTGAAAGAGGGATGACAAACAAACAACAGTTACGAGTAATAACATGTTAAATAATGTACAGAATTAACTTAAAGAAACTCGAAATGATATATAAACTACAAAAATGTCCTAAGGACAAAAATTTTCAAAGACACCTGGAAAATAAACGAACATTTAGTTAGATGAGAAAAACACCCATAAAAGACAATTAACCCTACAGAACAGTCGACATGCGATTGAGAACTTCGAAAATCAAAAATATTTTTGACCAACACTTAAAACACACAAACGTCTGTACAGATAATTAATATTTTTTCGCATAATTTCCAACCATTTACGAAGTAGAGTTTAGTTTTAAAAAATCTGGTAAGGATATTCTTATGATCCACTATTATAATCATTTTTCTGGTATTTGAAATCTTTACGATAGCACCATAACAATTGCTGTGTTTCCAACTGTCTTATATAAGTAGTGTTCAGAAATAAAGATTAAAGAGAGACAAGGTGCAGAACGAATGGTTGTTATACAAAACGATACTTTGTTGAGGCAACATTGTAAACCATGTAACAATATGTAAATCGATACATCACACAGGAAAACTGTGAACACAACTAAATTCAAAGGGTTCCAAAAAAAATCCTCGATATCATACTTCGATAAAAACTGCTGAAAGAGGGATGACAGACAATCAACAGATACGAGTAATAACATGTTAAATAATGTAGAGAACGAAACAACGATAATTAACTTAAAAAAACTCGAAATGATATATAAAATAAAAAATATCCTAAGGACACAAATTTTTCAAAACACCTGGAAAATAAAGGAACAAGTAATTAGATGAGGAAAACACCCATAAAAGATAAATAATCCTCCAGAACAGTCGACATGCGATTGAGAACTTCGAAAATCAAGGATATTTTTAACTAACACTAAAAACACACAAACGTCTGTACAGATAATTAATAACTTGCATAATTTCCAACCCTTTTAGAAGAAGAGTTTAGTTTTAAAAAATCTAAAAATGTATTCTTATGATCCACTATTATAATCATTTTCGGGTATCTGAAATCTTTACGATAGCACCATCCAGCGTCTAAGTCTTTGTTTCCAGTTCGTTCACTTTAATTACCGTTTTTAACATGTTTCTATTCATCTTTATAGTTATGCGTAATACTCCTTCCATATCCTGATTAATGTATTTTCTGTAAGTATGATATAGCATGTTTTCCTTTGGTATTTACTGTTATTAGTGTATTTATAGCTTAATCCTAGTTACTTGATTTAGAAGATTTCCTACAGTAAACCATATATTTTTTATATTTAGCTTTAGATTCACGCGTTTTGTCTCTTCTTTCACTATGTTCTGAACACTATTTACATAAGCTATTTAGTACAACAAGATTTGTTATGGTTAACACCTAACAATATCGAACACCAGAAGAACTATTTTAATTGTATTTCTAATACAATATTCTGAACAGCCCTTTCGGATTTTGTTTCTATTAATTCTTTTAGAAGTGTATAGGACATTCGAATATTTAGAAAATGCACGAGACTAGTTATCGTTACAAACAATTGTGTGTTTTACGTGATAATCAACATTACCTTAATTTTGCAGCTTTCCAATCACACATGGTGTGTTCTCTTTAGTTTATTATCGTTTAAGATTCTTTCCAGCATAAAATTTTTTTTTTGGCGCAATTGGAATGTCGTTTTCAGAAAT
>NW_013669892.1:9730-11247 GCF_000517525.1 Limulus polyphemus
TCTTTCCAGCTTCAAATTTTTTTTTTGGCGCAATTGGAATGTCGTTTTCAGAAATATGTATATCTAGGTAATATTTGAAATGTTTATATCGTTTCCAGTTTGTTCACGTTAATTACCGTTTTTAATATATTTCTATTCAAATTTATTGTTTTTCTTGTAATACTCCTTCCGTAACCTCTTTAGTCAGTTTTCTGTAAGTATGATATAGCATGTTTCGTTTGGTATATACTGTTATTAGTGTATTTATAGCTTAATCCTAGTTACTTGATTTAGAAGATTTCCTACAGCAAACTATATTTTTTATATTTATCTTTAGATTCACGCGTTTTGTCTCTCCTTTCACTATGTTCTGAACACTATTTATATAAGCTATTTAGAACAAAGAGATTTGTTACGGTTAACACATAACGGTAATAAACACCAGAAGAACTATTTTAATTGTATTTCTAATACAATATTCTGAACAGCCCTTTCGGATTTTGTTTCTATAAATTCTTTTAGAAGTGTAAAGTACATTTGAATATTTAGAAAATGCACGAGACTAGTTATCGTTACAAACAATTGTGTGTTTTACGTGATAATCAACATTACCTTGAATTAGTAACCTTCTAATCACACATGGTGTGTTTTCTTTAGTTAATTATCATATAAGCATATTTCCAGCGTCTAATTTTTTGTTGGCACATTTAGAATGTTGTTTTCAGAAACAGGTATATCTAGATAATTTTTGAAGTGTTTATATCGTTTCCAGTTCGTTCACTTTAATTACCGTTTTTAACATGTTTCTATTCATATTTATAGTATCCTGTTTAATGTATTTTCTGTAAGTATGATATAGCACGTTTTCCTTTGGTATTTACTGTTATTAGTCTATATAAAGCTTAATCCTAGTTACTTGATTTAGAAGAATTCCTTCAACAAACTATATTGTTTTATTTTCAGCTTTAGATTTACCTAATTATGTGTTTTACGTGATAATCAACATTACCTTGATTTTGCAACTTTCCAATCACACATGGTGTTTTCTCTTTAGTTAATTAGAATGTATCCAGCGTCTAAGTATTTGTTGGCGCATTTGGAATGTTGTTTTCAGAAATACGTATATATAGGTAATTTTTGAAGTGTTTATATCGTTTCCAGTTTGTTCACGTTAAATACCGTTTTTAACATATTTCTATTCAAATTTCTTGTTTTTGTTGTAATTCTCCCTCCGTAACCTCTTTAGTGAATTTTCTTTAGCTTTAGATTTACTCGTTTTGTCTGTCCTTTCACTATGTTCTTAACACTATTTCCTACAGCAAACTATATTTAGCTTTAGATTTACGCGTTTTGTCTCTCCTTTCACTATGTTCTTAAAACTATTTATATAAGCTATTTAGAAAAAAGAGCGATATTAAACACCAGAAGAACTACTTCAATTGTATTTCTAATACAATATTCTGAACAGCCCTTTCTGATTTTGTTTCGATAAATTCTTTTAGAACTGTAAAGGTCATTTGAATATTTAGAAAATGTAC
>NW_013669892.1:12247-17009 GCF_000517525.1 Limulus polyphemus
AATAACACAGAAGAACTATTTTATTGTATTTCTAATACAATATTCTGAAAAGCCCTTTCGGATTTTGTTTCTATAAATTCTTTTAGAAGTGTAAAGTACATTTGAATATTTATAAAATGCACGAGACTAGTTATCGTTACAAACAATTATGTGTTTTATGTTATAATCAACATTACCTTGACTTAGCAACCTTCTAATCACACATGGTGTGTTTTCTTTAGTTAATTATAGTATAAGCATATTTCCAGCTTCTAATTCTTTGTTGGCACATTTAGAATGTTGTTTTCAGAAACAGGTATATCTAGATATATTTTGAAGTGTTTATATCGTTTCCAGTTCGTTCACTATAATTACCGTTTTTAAAGTGTTTCTATTCATATTTATAATATCCTGTTTAATGTATTTTCTTTAAGTATGATATAGCATGTTTTCCTTTGGTATTTACTGTTATTAGTGTATATAAAGCTGAATCCTAGTTACTTGATTTAGAAGAATTTCCTACAGCAAACTATATCTTCTTTATATTTAGCTTTAGATTTACGCGTTTTGTCTTCCTTTCACCATGTTCTTAACACTATTTATATAAGCTATTTAGAACAAAGAGATTTGTTACGGTTAACACCTAACGATAATAAACACCAGAAGAACTATTTTAATTGTATTTCTAATACAATATTCTAAAAAGCCCTTTCTGATTTTGTTTCTATAAATTCTTTTAGAAGTGTAAAGGACATTTGAATATTTATAAAATGCACGAGACTAGTTATCGTTATAAACAGTTATGTGTTTTATGTTATAATCAACATTACCTTGACTTAGCAACCTTCTAATCACACCCAACAAAGAATTAGACGCTGGAAATATGCTTATACGATAATTAACTAAAGAGAAAACACCATGTGTTAAGAACATAGTGAAAGGAGAGACAAAACGCGTAAATCTAAAGCTAAATATAAAAAAATATAGTTTGTTGTAGGAAAGCTTCTGAATCGAGTAACTAGGATTAAGCTTTATATACACTAATAATATCTTACTTACAGAAAATTCACTAAAGAGGTTACTGAAGGAGTATTACAACAAAAACGATAAAATTGAATAGAAACATGTTAAAAACGTTAATTAACGTGAACGAACCGGAAACGATATAAACACTTCAAATATTACCTAGATATACATATTTCTGAAAACAACATTCCAAATGTGAAATAGCTGATATATATAAGTACAACAAGAATTGTTATGGTTAACACCTAACCTAAATAGCTTATATAAATAGTTTTAAGAACATAGTGAAAGGAGAGACAAAACGCGTAAATCTAAAGCTAAATATAGTTTGCTGTAGGAAATAGTGTTAAGAACATAGTGAAAGGACAGACAAAACGAGTAAATCTAAAGCTAAAAATAATACAATATAGTTTGCTGTAGGAAATCTTCTAAATCAAGTAACTAGGATTAAGCTTTATATACACTAATAACAGAAAATACCAAAGGAAAACGTGCTATATCATACTTACAGAAAATACATTAAACAGGATACTATAAATATGAATAGAAACATGTTAAAAACGGTAATTAAAGTGAACGAACTGGAAACGATGTAAACACTTCAAAAATTACCTAGATATACGTATTTCTGAAAACATCAGAATATTGTATAAGAAATACAATTAAAATACTTCTTCTGGTGTATGATATCAACACAGAGATTTGTATATAATTTAGAGAAATTCCTACAGCAAACTATATTGTTTTATTTTCAGCTTTAGATTTACGCGTTTTGTCTCTCCTTTCACTATGTTCTTAATACTATTTATATAAGCTAATTAGAACAAAGAGATTTGTATATAATTTAGAGAAATTCCTACAGCAAACTATATTGTTTTATTTTCAGCTTTAGATTTAGGCGTTTTGTTTCTCCTTTCACTATGTTCTTAACACTATTTCCTACAGCAAACTATATCTTCTTTATATTTAGCATTAAATTTACGCGTTTTGTCTCTCCTTTCACTATGTTCTTAACACTATTTATATAAGCTATTTAGAACAAAGAGATTTGTTACGGTTAACACCTAACGGTAATAAACACCAGAAGAACTAATTATATTGTATTTCTAATACAATATTCTGAACAGCCCTTTCGGATTTTGTTTCTATAAATTCTTTTAGAAGTGTAAAGTACATTTGAATATTTAGAATATGCACGAGACTAGTTATCGTTACAAACAATAATGTGTTTTACGTGATAATCAACATTACCTTGAATTAGTAACCTTCTAATCACACATGGTGTGTTTTCTTTAGTTAATTATCGTATAAGCATATTTCCAGCATCTAATTCTTTGTTGGCACATTTGGAATGTCGTTTTCAGAAATATGTATATCTAGGTAATATTTGAAGTGTTTATATCGTTTCCGGTTCGTTCACGTTAAATACCGTTTTTAACATGTTTCTATTCAAATTTATCGTTTTTGTTGTAATACTCCTTCAGTAACCTCTTTAGTGAATTTTCTGTAAGTAAGATATAGAATGTTTTCCTTTGGTATTTACTGTTATTAGTGTATATAAAGCTTAATCCTAGTTACTCGATTCAGAACCTGCATTTTCTAAATATTCAAATGTCCTATACACTTATAAAAGAATTTATAGAAACAAAATCAGGAAAGACTGTTCGGAATATTGTATTAGAAATACAATTAAAATACTTTTTCTGGTGTGTGATATCGTTATGTGTTAACCATAACAATTCTTGTTGTACTAAATAGCTGATATAAATAGTGTTAAGAACATTATGAAAGGAGAGACAATACGCGTAAATCTAAAGCTAAATATAAAAAAACATAGTTTGCTGTAGGAAATCAGACTAGTTGTCGTTACAAACAATTATGTGTTTTACGTGATAATCAACATTACCTTGATTTAGACACCTTCCAATCACACATGGTTTGTTCTCTTTAGTAACTAGGATTAAGCTTTATATAGACTAATAACAGTAAATACCAAAGGAAAACATGCTATATCATACTTACAGAAAATACATTAAACAGGATACTATAAATATGAATAGAAACATGTTAAAAACGGTATTTAACGTGAACAAACTGGAAACGATATAAACACTTCAAAAATTACATAGATATACGTATTTCTGAAAAAACATTCCAAATGCGCCAACAAATACTTAGACGCTGGTTTTTGAAGTGTTTATATCGTTTCCAGTTCGTTCACTTTATTTATCGTTTTTTACAAGTTTCTATTGATATTTATAGTATCCTGTTTAATGTATTTTCTGTAATTATGATGTAGCATGCTTTCCTTTGGTATTTACTGTTATTAGTCTATATAAAGCTTAATCCTTGTTACTTGATTTAGAAGAATTCCTACAGCAAACTATATTTTTTTATTTTCAGTTTTAGGTTTACGCGTTTTGTCTCTCCTTTCACTAGGTTCTTAACACTATTTATATAAGCTATTTAGAACAAAGAGATTTGTTACGGATAACATCTAACGATATTAAACACCAGAAGAACTATTTTAATTGTATTTCTAATACAATATTCCGAACAGTCTTTTCTGATTCTGTTTCTATATATTCTTTTAGAAGTGTATAGGACATTTGAATATTTAGTAATAGAACGAGAATAGTTATCGTTACAAACAATTATGTGTTCTACGTGATAATCAACATTACTTTGATTTTGCAACTTTCCAATCACACATGGTGTTTTCTCTTTGGTTAATTAGAATGTTTTTACCTAGATATACGTGTTTCTGAAAACAACATTCTAAATGTGCCAAAAAAGAATTAGACGCTGGAAATATGCTTATACGATAATTAACTAAAGAAAAAAAACCATGTGTAATCACTAATTCAAGGTAATGTGGATTATCACGTAAAACACCCAATTTTTTGTAACGATAACTGGTCTAGTGCATTTTCTAAATATTCAAATGTCCTTTACACTTCTAAAAGAATTTATAGAAAGAAATTCAGAAAGGGCTGTTTAGAATATTGTATTAGAAATACAATTAAAATAGTTCTTTTGGTGTTTATTATCGTTAAATGTTTACCGTAACAAATGTCTTTAATCTAAAGACTTCCCTATCTATCACTGTCCCTATCTACTATCTAGCGAAACCACAGGCAAGGAACGGGCTTGGAAAAATCAGCTATATCATACTTACAGAAAATACATTAAAAGGATACTATAAATATCAATAGAAACGCGTAAATCTAAAGGTAAAAATAAAACAATATAGTTTGCTGTAGGAATTCTTCTAAATCAAGTAACTAATTTAGATGTTAATTTAGATATAGAAGATTTTGCAACTTTTCAATCACACATGGTGTTTTCTCTTTAGTTAATTTTAATGTTTCCAGCGTCTAACTCTTTGTTGGCGCATTTGGAATTTCGTTTTCAGAAATACGTATATCTAGGTAAATTATGAAGTGTTTATATCGTTTCCAGTTCGTTCACTTTAATTTCCGTTTTTAACAAGTTTCTATTCAAATTTATTGTTTTTGTTGTAATACTCCTTCCGTAATCTCTTTAGTGAATTTTCTGTAAGGATGATATAGGATTAATTCCGTTGGTATATACTGTTATTAGTGTATTAATAGCTTAATCCTTGTTACTTGATTTAGAAGATTTCCTACAGGAAACTATATTTTTTTGATATTTAGCCTTAGATATACGCGTTTTGTCTCTCCTTTCACTATTTTCTGAACACTATTTATATAAGCTATTTAGTATCCCAAGATTT
>NW_013669892.1:17162-25550 GCF_000517525.1 Limulus polyphemus
CTAAGGCTAAATATCAAAAAAATATAGTTTGCTGTAGGAAATCTTCTAAATCAATTAACTAGGATTAAGCTTTATATACACTAATAACAAGAAATACGAAAAAAAACATGCTATATCGTACTTACAGAAAATTCACTAAAGAGGTTACGGAAGGAGTATTACAACAAAAACAATAAATTTGAATAGAAACATGTTAAAAACGGTAATTAAAGTGAACGAACTGGATAAACGTATTTCTGAAAACGAAATTCCAAATGCGCCAACAAAGAGTTAGACGCTGGAAACATTAAAATTAACCAAAGAGAAAACACCATGTGTGATTGAAAAGTTGCAAAATCTTCTATATCTAAATTAACATCTAAATTAGTTACTTGATTTAGAAGAATTCCTACAACAAACTATATTGTTTTATTTTCAGCTTTAGATTTACCTAATTATGTGTTTTACGTGATAATCAACATTACCTTGATTTTGCAACTTTCCAATGACATATGGTGTTTTCTCTTTAGTTAATTAGAATGTTTCCAGCGTCTAAGTATTTTGGGCGCATTTGGAATGTTGTTTACAGAATACGTATATATAGGTAATTTTAGAAGTGTTTATATCGTTTCCAGTTTGTTCACGTTAAATACCGTTTTTAACATATTTCTATTCAAATTTCGTGTTTTTGTTGTAATTCTCCCTCCGTAACCTCTTTAGTGAATTTTCTTTATATTATGTTTTCCATTGGTATTTACTGTTATTAGTGTATATAAAGCTTAATCCTAGTTACTTGATTTAGAAGATTTCCTTCAACAAACTATATTTTTTTTATATTTAGCTTTAGATTTATGTTCTTAATACTATTTATATAAGCTAATTAGAACAAAGAGATTTGTTACGGTTAACACCTAACGATATTAAACACCAGAAGAACTATTTTAATTGTATTTCTAATACAATATTCTGAACAGCCCTTTCTAATTTTGTTTCTATAAATTCTTTTAGAAGTGTAAAGGACATTTGAATATTTAGAAAATGCACGAGACTAGTTATCGTTACAAACAATTATGTGTTTTACGTGATAATCAACATTACCTTGATTTAGCAACCTTCCAATCACACATGGTGTGTTTTCTTTAGTTAATTATCATATAAGCATATTTCCAGCGTCTAATTCTTTGTTGGCACATTTAGAATGTTTGTTTTCAGAAATACATATATCTAGGTAATTTTTCAAGTGTTTATATCGTTTCCAGTTCGTTCACTTTAATTACCGTTTTCAACACGTTTCTATTCATATTTATAGTATCCTGTTTAATGTATTTTCTGTAAGTATGATGTGGCATGTTTTCCTTTGGTATTTACTGTTATTAGTCTATATAAAGCTTAATCCTAGTTACTTGATTTAGAAGAATTCCTTCAACAAACTATATTGTTTTATTTTCAGCTTTAGATTTACCTAATTATGTGTTTTACGTGATAATCAACATTACCTTGATTTTGCAACTTTCCAATCACACATGGTGTTTTCTCTTTAGTTAATTAGAATGTATCCAGCGTCTAAGTATTTGTTGGCGCATTTGGAATGTTGTTTTCAGAAATACGTATATATAGGTAATTTTTGAAGTGTTTATATCGTTTCCAGTTTGTTCACGTTAAATACCGTTTTTAACATATTTCTATTCAAATTTCGTGTTTTTGTTGTAATTCTCCCTCCGTAACCTCTTTAATGAATTTTCTTTATATTATGTTTTCCATTGGTATTTACTGTTATTAGTGTATATAAAGCTTAATCCTAGTTACTTGATTTAGAAGATTTCCTTCAACAAACTATATTTTTTTTTATATTTAGCTTTAGATTTATGTTCTTAACACTATTTATATAAGCTATTTAGAACAAAGAGATTTGTTACGGTTAACACCTAACGATATTAAACACCAGAAGAACTATTTTAACTGTATTTCTAATACAATATTCCGAACAGTCTTTTCTGATTTTGTTTCGTACAATATTCCGAACAGACTTTTCTGATTTTGTTTCTATAAATTCTTTTAGAAGTGTATAGGAGATTTGAATATTTAGAACGATAACTAGTCTCGTACATTTTACAAACAATGGCGTGTTTTACGTGATAATCCACATTACCTCGATTTTGCAACTTTCCAATCACACATGGTGTGTTTTCCTTTGTTAATTATCGTTTAGGCATATTTCCAGCGTCTTAGTCTTTTTTGTCGCATTTAGAATGTGGTTTTCAGAAATATGTATATCTAGGTAATTTTTGAAGTGTTTATATCGTTACCGGTTCGTTCACGTTAATTACCGTTTTTAACACGTTTCTATTCATATTTATAGTATCCTTTTTAATGTGATTTCTGTAAGTATGATATAGTATGTTTTCCTTTGGTATTTACTATTATTAGTGTATATAAAGCTTAATCCTAGTTAGTAGATTTAGAAGATTTCCTAGAGCAAACTATATTTTTTTTTATATTTAGCTTTAGACGTTCTGTCTCTCCTTTCACTATGTTGTTAACACTATTTCCTACAGTAAACTATATTTTTCTAAATTTAGTTTTCGATTTACGCGGTTTGTCTCTCCTTTCATTATGTTCTTAACACTATATATATCAGCTATTTAGTACAACAAGAATTGTTATGGTTAACACCTAACGATATCAAACACCAGAAGAACTATTTTAATTGTATTTCCAATACAATATTCCGAACAGTCTTTTCTGATTTTGTTTCTATAAATTCTTTTAGAAGTGTATAGGATATTTAAATATTTAGAAAATGCACGAGACTAGTTATCGTTACAAACAATTAAGTGTTTTACGTGATAATCAACATTACCTTGATTTTGCAACTTTCCAATCACACATGGTGTGTCCTCTTTAGTTAATTATCGTTTAAGCATATTTCCAGCTTCTTTGTCTTTTTGGCGCATTTGGAATGTCGTTTTCTGAACTATGTATATCTAGGTAATATTTGAAGTGTTTATATCGTTTCCGGTTCGTTCACATTAATTACCGGTTTTAACATGTTTCTATTCCAATCTATTGTTTTTGTTGTAATACTCCTTCCGTAACCTCTTTAGTGAATTTTCAGTAAGTACGATATAGCATGTTTTCCTTTGGTATTTACTGTTATTAGTGTATATAAAGCTTAATCCCAGTTACTTGATTTAGAAGATTTCCGACAGCAAACTATATTTTTTTTATATTTAACTTTAGATTTACGCGTTTTTTCTCTCCTTTCACTATTTTCTGAACACTATTTATATAAGCTACTTAGTACAACAAGATTTGTTATGGTTAACACCTAACAATATCAAACACCAGAAGAACTATTTTAATTGTTTTTCTAATACAATATTCCGAACAGCCCTTTTTGATTTTGTTTCTATAAATTCTTTCAGAAGTGTATAGGATATTTGAATATTTAGAAAATGCACGAGACTAGTTATCGTTACAAAGAATTGTGTGTTTTACGTCATAATCAACATTACGTTGATGTACAACTTTCCAATCACACATGGTGTGTTTTCCTTTGTTAATTATCGTTTAGGCATATTTCCAGCGTCTTAGTCTTTTTTGGCGCATTTAGAATGTGGTTTTCAGAAATATGTATATCTAGAAAATTTTTGAAGTGTTTATATCGTTACCGGTTCGTTCACGTTAATTACCGTTTTTAACACGTTTCTATTCATATTTATAGTATCCTGTTTAATGTATTTTCTGTAAGTATGATATAGCATGTTTTCCTTTGCTATTTTCTGTGATTAGTTTATATAAAGCTTAATCTTAGTTACTTGATTTAGAAGATTTCCTACAGCAAACTATATTTTTTTTATATTTAGCTTTAGATTTACGCGTTTTGTCGCTCCTTTCACTATCTTCTGAACACTATTTATATAAGCTATTTAGTGTACTTACAGAAAATTCACTAAAGAGGTTACGAAAGGAGTATTACAACAAAAACAATAAATTTGAATAGAACCATGTTAAAAACGGTAATTAAAGTGAAAGATCCGGAAACGATATAAACACTTCAAATATTACCTAGATATACATATTTCTGAAAACGATATTCCAAATGCGCCAACAAAGACTTAAACGCTGAAAACATTCCTCAATTGTGATTGGAAAGTTGCAAATTCAAGGTAATGTTGATTATACCGAAAAACACACAATTGTTTGTAACGATAACTAGTCTTGTGCATTTTCTAAATATTCAAATCTCCTTTACACTTCAAAAAGAATTTATAGAAACGAAATCAGAAAAGGATTTTCGGAATATTGTATTAGGAATAAAATTAAAATAGTTCTTCTGGTGTTCGATATTGTTAGGTGTTAACCATAACAAATCTTGTTGTACTAAATAGCTTATATAAATAGTGTTCAGAACATAGTGAAAGAAGAGACAAAACGCGTGAATCTAAAGATAAATATAAAAAATATAGTTTGCTCTAAGAAATCTTCTAAATCAAGTAACTAGGATTAAGTTTTATATAAACTAATAACAGTATATACCAACGGAAATAATCCTATATCATCCATACAGAAAATTCACTAAAGAGATTACGGAAGGAGTATTAAAACAAAGACAATAAATTTGATTAGAAACATGTTAAAAACGGAAATTAAAGTGAAAGAACTGGAAACGATATAAACACTTCAAATATTACCTAGATATACATATTTCTGAAAACGACATTCAAAATGCGCAAAAAAATAATTTGAAGCTGGAAAGAAGCTTAAACGATAATAAACTAAAGAGAACACACCATGTGTGAATGGAAAGTTGCAAAATAAAGGTA
Organism: Limulus polyphemus; assembly: GCF_000517525.1. Classification (NCBI taxonomy): domain Eukaryota; kingdom Metazoa; phylum Arthropoda; class Merostomata; order Xiphosura; family Limulidae; genus Limulus; species Limulus polyphemus. The sequence goes on from NW_013669892.1 coordinate 21,968, forward strand.
ATGTTGATTATCACGTAAAACACACAAGTGTTTGTAACGATAACTAGCCTCGTAAATTTTCTAATTATTCAAATCTCCTTTATACTTCTAAAATAATTTATAGAAACAAAATGAGAAAAGGCTCTTTGGAATATTGTATTAGAATACAATTAAAATAGTTCTTCTGGTGTTTGATATCGTTAGGTGTTAACCATAACAAATCTCGTTATGACATAGCATGTTTTTTTTTGGTATTTCTTGTTATTAGTGTATATAAAGCTTAATCCTAGTTACTTGATTTAGAAGATTTCCTACAGCAAACTATTTTTTTTTTATTTAGCCTTAGATTTACGCGTTTTGTCTCTCCTTTCACTATGTTCATAATAATATTTATATAATCTATTCAGTACAAAGAGATTTGTCATGGTTAACACCTAACGATATTAAACATCAGAAGAACTATTTTAATTGTATTTCTAATACAATATTCCGAACAGTCTTTTCTGATTTTGTTTCTATAAATTCTTTTAGAAGTGTATAGGATATTTAAATATTTAGAAAATGCACGAGACTAGTTATCGTTACAAACAATTGTGTGTTTTTCGGAATAATCAACATTACCTTGATTTTGCAACTTTCCAATCACACATGGTGTTTTCTCTTTAGTTAATTTTAATGTTTCCAGCGTCGAAGTCTTTGTTGGCACATTTGGAATTTCGTTTCCAGAAATACGTATATGTAGGTAAATTTTCAAGTGTTTATCGTTTCCAGTTCGTTCACTTTAATTACCGTTTTTAACATGTTTATAGTATCCAGTTTAATGTGTTTTCTGTAAGTATGATAAAGCATGTTTTCCTTTGGTATTTACTATTATTAGTGTATATAAATTCTGTTAGAAGTGTATAGGATATTTAAATATTTAGAAAATGCACGAGACTAGTTATCGTTAAAAACAATTGTGTGTTTTACGTGATAATAAACATTACCTTGATTTTGCAACTTTCCTATCACACATGGTGTGTCCTCTTCAGTTAATTATCGTTTAAGCATATTTCCAGCGTCTACGTCTTTTTTGGCGCATTTGGAATGTCGTTTTCAGAAATATGTATATCTAGTTAAATTATGAAGTGTTTATATCGTTTCCGGTTCGTTCACGTTAATTACCGTTTTTAACATGTTTCTATTCATATTTATAGTATCCTGTTTAAGGTATTTTCTGTAAGTATAATATAGCATGTTTTCCTTTGCTATTTTCTGGTATTAGTGTATATAAAGTTTAATCTTAGTTAATTGATTTAGAAGATTTCCTACAGCAAACTATATTTTTTCTATTTATCTTTAGATTCACGCGTTTTGTCTCCCCTTTCACTATGTTCTGAACATTATTTATATAAGCTATTTAGTACAACAAGATTTGTTACGGTTAACACCTAACGATATCAAACACCAGAAGAACTATTTTAATTGTATTTCTAATACAATATTCCAAACAGCCTTTTCTGATTTTGTATCTATAAATTCTTTTAGAAGTGTATAGAAAATTTGAATATTTAGAAAATGTACGAGACTATTTCTCGTTACAAACAATTGTGTGTTTTACGTGATAATCAACATTACCTTGATTTTGCAACTTTCCAATCACACATGGTGTTTTCTCTTTAGTTAATTTTAATGTTTCCACCGTCTAAGTCTTTCGGCGCATTTGGAATTTCGTTTTCAGAAATACGTTTGTCTAGGTAATATTTGAAGTGTTTATATCGTTTCCAGTTCACTTTAATTACCGTTTTTAACATGTTTCTATTCAAATTTATTGTTTTTGTTGTAATACTCCTTTCGTAACCTCTTTAGTGAATTTTCTGTAAGTACGATATAGCATGTTTTCCTTTGGAATTTACTGTTATTAGTGTATATAAAGCTTAATCCTAGTTACTTGATTTAGAAGAATTCCTACAGCAAACTATATTTTTTTATATTTAGCTTTAGATTTACGAGTTTTGTCTCTCCTTTCACTATTTTCTGAACACTATTTATATAAGCTATTTAGTACAACAAGAATTGTTATTGTTAACACGTAATGATATTAAGCATCAGAAGAACTATATTAATTGTATTTCTAATACAATATTCCGAACATCCTTTTCTGATTTTGTTTCTATAAATTATTTTTAAAAGTGTAAAGGAGATTTGAATATTTAGAAAATGCACGAGACTAGTTATCGTTACAAACAATTGTGTGTTTTTCGGGATAATCAACATTACCTTGATTTTGCAACTTTCCAATCACACATAGTGTGTTCTCCTTTGTTGATTATCGTTTAAGCATATTTCCAGCGTCTAATTCTTCGTTGGCACATTTAAAATGTTGTTTTCAGAAATACGTATATCTTGGTAATTTTTGAAGTGTTTATATCGTTTCCTGTTCGTTCACTTTAATTACCGTTTTTAACATATTTCTATTGATATTTATAGTATCCTTTTTAATGTGTTTTCTGTAAGTATGATATAGCATGTTTTCCTTTGGAATTTACTGTTATTAGTGTATATAAAGCTTAATCCTAGTTACTTGATTTAGAAGAATTCCTACAGCATTGTTTTATTTTTAGCTTTAGATTTACCCGTTTTGTCTCTCCTTTCACTATGTTCTTAACACTATTTCCTACAGCAAACTATATTTTTTTTTATATTTAGTTTCAGATTTACGCGTTTTGTCTCTCTTTTCACTATGTTCTTAACACTCTATATAAGCTATATAGAACAAAGAGATTTGTTATGGTTAACACCTAACGATAATAAACACCAGAAGAACTATTTTAATTGTATTTCAAATACAACATTCCGAACAGACTTTTTTGATTTTTTTTCTATAAATTCTTTTAGAAATGTATAGGTCATTTGAATATTTAGGAAATGCACGAGACTAGTTATCGTTAACAACAATTGTGTGTTTTACGTGATAATCAACATTACCTTGATTTAGCAACTTTCCAATCACACATGGATGTTTCTATTTAGTTAATCATCTTATAAGCATATTTCCAGCGTCTAATTCTTTGTTGTCACATTTAGAATGTTTGTTTTCAGAAATACGTATAACTAGGTAATTTTTGAAGTGTTTATATCGTTTAAAGTTCGTTCACTTTAATTACCGTTTTCAAAATGTTTCTATTCATATTTATAGTATCCTGTTTAATGTATTTTCTGTAAGTATGATATAGCATGTTTTCCTTTGGTATTTACTGTTATTAGTGTATATAAAGCTTAATCCTAGTTAGTAGATTTAGAAGATTTCCTACAGCAAACTATATATTTTTTTATATTTAGCTTTAGACGTTTTGTCTCTCCTTTCACTATGTTCTTAACACTATTTCCTACAGTAAACTATATTTTTTTATATTTAGCTTTAAGATTTACGCGTTTTGTCTGTCCTTACACTATGTTCCTAACACTATTTCCAACAGTAAACTATATTTTTTAAAATTTAGTTTTCGATTTACGCGTTTTGTCTCTCCTTTCACTATGTTCTTAACACTATTTCCTACAGTAAACTATATTTTTTTATATTTAGCTTTAAGATTTACGCGTTTTGTCTGTCCTTACACTATGT
>NW_013669892.1:25560-27530 GCF_000517525.1 Limulus polyphemus
TTTTGTCTCTCCTTTCACTATGTTCTTAGCACTATATATATCAGCTATTTAGTACAACAAGAATTGTTATGGTTAAAACCTAACGATATTAAACACCAGAGAAACTATTTTAATGTATTTCTAATACAATATTCCGAACAGCCTTTTTTGATTTTGTTTCTATAAATTCTTTAGAAGTGTATAGGACATTTGAATATTTAGAAAATGCAGGAGACTATTTATCGTTACAAACAATTATGTGTTTTACGTGATGATCAACATTACCCTAACTAGGGTTAAGCTTTATATACACTAATAACAGTAAATACCAAAGGAAAACTTGCTATACCTTACTTACAGAAAATACATTAATCAGGATACTATAAATATGAATAGAAACGTGTTAAAAATGTTAATTAAAGTGAACGAACTGAAAAACGATATAAACACTTCAAAAATTACCTAAATATACATATTTTTTAAAACAACATTCTAAATGTGCGAACAAAGAATTAGACAATGGAAATATGCTTATACGATAATTAACTAAAGAAAACACAACATGTGTGATTGGAAGTTTGTAAAATCATTATCCTGATTAATGTATTTTCTGTAAGTAAGGTATAGCAAGTTTTCCTTTGGTATTTACTGTTATTAGTGTATATAAAGCTTAACCCTAGTTACTTGATTTAGAAGATTTCCTACAGCAAACTAATTGTTTTATATTTAGCTTTAGATTTACGCGTTTTGTCTCTTCTTTCACTATGTTCATAACAATATTTATATAAGCTATTCAGTACAAAGAGATTTGTTATGGTTAACATCTAACGATATTAAACACCAGAACTATTTTAATTGTATTTCTAATACAATATTCCGAACAGACTTTTCTGATTTTGTTTTTATAAATTCTTTTAGAAGTGTATAGGAGATTTGCATATTTAGAAAATGTACGAGACTAGTTATCGTTACAAACAATTGCGTGTTTTACGTGATAATCAACATTACCTCGATTTTGCAACTTTCCAATCACACATGGTGTGTTCTCCTTAAATAATTATCGTTTAAGCATATTTCCAGCGTCTTAGTCTTTTTTGGCGCATTTAGAATGTGGTTTTCAGAACTATGTATATCTAGGTAATTTTTGAAGTGTTTATATCGTTTCCGGTTCGTTCACGTTAATTACCGTTTTTGACATGTTTCTATTCAAATTTATTGTTTTTGTTGTAATACTCCTTCCGTAACCTCTTTAGTGAATTTTCTGTAAGGATGATATAGGATTATTTCCGTTGGTATATACTGTTATTAGTTTTTTAATAGCTTAATCCTAGTTACTTGATTTAGAATCCTACAGCAAACTACATTTTTTGATATTTAGCTTTAGATTTACCCGTTTTGTCTCTTCTTTCACTATTTTCTGAACACTATTTATATAAGCTATTTAGTACAACAAGATTTGTTATGGTTAACACCTAACTATTTTAATTGTATTTCTAATACAATATTCCGAACAGTCTTTTCTGATTTTGTTTCTATAAATTCTTTTAGAAGTGTATAGGATATTTAAATATTTAGAAAATGCACGAGACTAGTTATCGTTACAAACAATTGTTTGTTTTACGTGATAATCAACATTACCTTGATTTTGCAACTTTCTAATCACACATGGTGTTTTCTCTTTAGTTAATTTTAATTTTTCCAGCGTCTAAGTCTTTGTTGGCGCATTTGGAATTTCGTTTTCAGAAATACGTATATCTAGGTAAATTTTGAAGTGTTTATATCGTTTCCAGTTCGTTCACTTTAATTACCGTTTTTAACATGTTTCTGTTCATATTTATAGTATCCTGTTTAAGGTATTTTCTGTAAGTATGATATAGCATGTTTTCCTTTGGTATTTACTGTTATTAGTGTATATAAAGCTTAATCCTAGTTAGTAGATTTAGAAGATTTCCTACAGCAAACTATATTTTTTTTATATTTAGGCTTTAGAC
>NW_013669892.1:28468-36370 GCF_000517525.1 Limulus polyphemus
AATATTCCGAACAGTCTTTTCTGATTTTGTTTCTATAAATTCTTTTAGAAGTGTATAGGATATTTTAATATTTAGAAAATGCACATAGTGTCTACGTGACAGGAAAGCTGGATGGCCAAAAGTGCCACTTTGTCATAGATTCTGCATCTTATCAAACACTTGTGAGTATCAAGGTGCTAGATCCCAAAGGAGTACCAGAAGCCATACAGAAGCTTTGTGGTGTGACAAGACATTATGCAAGGTTGTGGAGACCAGTGTTGGTAACTATTGAGCTCGTGGGCATAAAGGACTGACATAAAATATACTTAGCTGGCATTGAAGACCAAGCATATTAGGGTTGGACTACTTACTACCGAGGAAGTGTGTAATTAACTTCGATAAAATGACGTTTGGGAACAGCAATGGCCAAATTCTGGTAAGTATTGCTGCATTTGTTAGTTTGCGTATCACAGTACTTAAGTCAACTACATTACCTTCTATGTCAGAGAAGATAATTTGAGGTAGAATAAAAGAACATCCCCGATAATGGGACATATCCTGATGGAGCAGATGAATCCCACGTGAAGCAAAAGCCAATGAGATGGAGACCAGTACGAAAAAAAGAAGTGTCCTGTAAAATTAACAGACTTTGTTGTATTTGAGTTTTGTATTTGTAATTTCTGTACATTTAATTAAGTTATTGTTAATTATCTATTGGTTTAATGTGAGTTGCTATTGTTCAGGACGAACAATACTAAGGAAGGGGCAGTGTTATGATAGTGGAAGTCACGTGATGCTGTTTGGCGCTGGTAGCGTGCGTGAAGTTTCTCGAATTATCGGGGAAGTTCTCGAATTTTGGAGATGCCTCTTTGTTAGTACATAAGCCTGGCACTGAAAAGCCAGAGGATGGTTAAGCGGACAGTACCACGGGGAGTTTCGGGTAATTTACGATTCTGTTTCGAGCTAGTGTGTGTTTTGCACTCGTAGAAAGCGAAGTTATCGAGATAGTGAATTGCTGTTATTTGTACCGTGTATTATAAAAGTTGTTAAAGTGACGAGAAACGTACTGGCTGTGGAATTCCTGTGTACTAAAAGTTTGTATTGAGAAAGAATAAACTGATTTAATCAAGAAGGGACTTGTATCGCTGAAGTTCCTCTCAAAGAATTTCTACCGGAAATTAACAAACAAGCAGATACGTAACAATATTATGTTTAAAGATGGGAAGAAATTTAAGAACCCCGAATTATTCTATTTGATGTATAATTTCACTTCAGTCATAAATCATTAAAATGAAATATCAAACACTGCTACTAATTTTTGCCACGTTATTTTTCGTTATATTGTCGTTTTGATTTTCAAATTGGTCAACTAGAATTAAAAAGTCACTATACATCGAAACGCTTCGGCTGTTAGTGGCGTGACAAGGATTGGGTAAAACAACAATTAATATTCAAAAGTACTTTTCTATGAAAATAGGTTGCAATTGAAATGACTTGTTTGTTTTACTTTAAGAACAATGTCTTATGGGTGATTTTTATGTTTCACATAGGAATCGAACTCCGGATGTTAGCATTGTAAGCCCATGAATTTTCCGCAGCTCCACCGGGGAGCAATTGAAATGACATAGGAACAAATTATATTATTCGTCTAACAATAAGTTTTTCGTAATACTTACGATAGAGGTCGCCATCTTAAATATTTATATATCACTATAGTATATGGAACTAGGAAGTTTCTAATCGATATTGCATGGAGGGCTGGATACATGATGAATATATCTTAAACACTCTTGAACATAGCTTTTGCACGTAGTACGGATTTAAACTACATTTTCATGCAAGTATTTTAAATGCGGACGTTTTGTTTGTTTTTACTTTAAATGTTTAAACGTATTGTTTTGGTACTGAAACAGTGAAAGAATGAAGTTGTGAAACTGAATTGAATAAATGCTAAATAAGTTAATAATATTAGTAATACTCTACCTTATAATAATAATAACAGTATTAATATTAGTAATAATAGTAATACTGTATTATCAGTGTATGACAGATAATCAGTAGCACAGAACTAACAAAATTATCCAATTGCAAACTTTTCAGTAATTACTAATTCAGTAAACTATGATTTATCATTTAGTGATTTACTTATAGTTTTATCTTACAGTTCATCCAAATTGTAAAGATAATGTTGTCAATTTTTAAATTCCGACTAATTATACGTGTCTTGCAAAAAACTTATAATTTTTTAAAGCCTTTATGGTGTTACCAGTATTTCTAATACTAGTATTAGGCTAAGAACTAGACTGAATCAGTCAGTGGAGTGGACATTCTTCTAAGTTCTACTTCTAGGATGTATGATGCAAACTACAGCTTACAAGTTACAGCTTTTACAGTAAGTAAGATTTGGTTTTATAACAGGTTCATATCTGGTGTGATCATTCTCAAGTACTTAAAGTAAAAGCTGTAACATAAAATAATGTTTTGGGACAACTTGGGACCTATTGGTCCATCTCAGCTGTTCCATCCTCTAAACTAAATTAAAATAGATAAATCTTAAAGCCACCCCTTATCATTCATACACTTATAAAGCTTTTTCTTAAACTCACATAAATTTACTGCCTCCACAACTTCTGAAGACAACCCATTCCAAAGGCCAACCACCCTGTTAAAAAAATTAAACTGTCTTAGCTGAAGATGACTCCTACCCTGCCAAAATTTATATTTGTGTCCTCTACTCCTACTTTTCTCGCTGTTAAATATGAAAACAGATGATTCATCAATATTGTCAATTCCCTTTACTCTTCTCTAAATCCTTTCCAACAATTCAATGTCTTTCCTAAGGTAAGGAGCCCAAGACTGAACACAATATTCCAAATATGTGACCTAACCAGTGATCTATACGATGAAATTATAACCTATTTAGGCTTGTATTCAATATTTCTATACATACAACCTAAAGTCGTGTTTGCCCTACCACTAGCAACAGCACACAGCTTGGATGGCTTTAGAGACTGATCAACTATTACACCGAGATCCCCTTCTTTCATAACACTATTAAGGTTATTCTCATTCATATTATACTTATAATTCAAATAATTAAAACCTACATGCATTATCTTGCATTTATTATAATTAAAACCCATCTTCCATTTATTTGCTCAACTCACTAAATGATCTAAATCCTTTTGTAAATCAGCAGCATCCTCTTCATAGCTAGTAACACTCAAGACCTTAATATCATCTGGAAATTTAAGTACTTTATTTACCATTCTATCATCTAATTCATTGATGTAAATCAAAAAGAGCAAAGGTCCCAAGACTGAGCCCTGAGGTACCCACTTGTGACATTAATCCAGTTTGACTGAACTCCATTTGTAACAACCCTCTGCTTTCAAGTGATCCATGAACAGAATAAGAACTACTGCTTTATATTCTGGTTTGCAGTGGTGTAGAAATCAGTGAGCTAATTGTTTCAAGCCCTACCAAAACAGTATCCAAGCAGAAAAAACATGAATAAAACATAATATTGTAAATTAAGGTTTATCAGTATGATAAATGGCAATCTGATTTTATATGAAGTTCTATTTTCATGGAGCAAGCTTTTTACTTCTTTTAAGTTGGAACTTTCTTCAGGCTGACTGATGTATAAATAATAAGGATACACTGAACAGCATGTTTATAAAATTAAAAACACATCATCTGTTATTACAAAGCACTTAGATACTGAGTAATATATATGAATTACAATGGTTGAAGGTTAATAGTTAGGGGGTATAAAGTTGTCTAGAGGAAAATCTTACCCCAGGTTCTTATAGACCCATGCTATTTCACTAATGAAAAGAAATTTTGGTTAATGCTACTTAACTCACTCATTGGATTAACAATATCTTCACTAGCTCTCACTTTTATGTAGTTTTGTATGACTTTTGGGATTTAAAAGTGTGATGCATAGTGATTCTTAATATGGGAATGGCTTTGTCTCCAGAGCTAGCTTTTTTTTTAAGATAAATAACTTGAATATGTGGAGAAGGTGTAGAATGGCCTGGTGGTTAAGGTGCTTGATTCACAATCTGAGTTTTGCAATTCAAATCCCCCATCACCAAATATGCTTGTTCTATATGGTTGCCTTCTAAGCCAGCCACCTGGATGTAAGTAAATTCTGGTCAACCTCAAACTAGTTAGGATTCAGAAGAACTGGAATGCAGAGAGAAATGTAGAATTAATATATGCTTAATATCTTTCCATCAGGTATATCTATATGTGCTATGGCAAACAGATCTGTCGTGTTTGTGACTGGAAATTTGAAAAAACTAGAAGAGGTCACAGCAATACTTGGTGAAAAATTTCCTTTCCAGGTATGTGGACATATTTTTACTTGTAACTATTATATATATATATATATATATATGTATTGCAAAAACAAAATTATTTGGAAAATTAATCTAACTAAAGTTTTACAAGTTACAGTATCATGTAATAACTTATAGAAAGTTGTAGAATTATAGGGGTAAAAAAGAAAATTATGATTAGGGCTAAAAGGAATTAAGAATCTCTTTGCGATTTGCAGAAGATATCATTTGAATTGCAGGAATTCAATACTAGTATGAACTGCAAAGAAGAGTAAAGGATAATTTTGAACCCTTAAAAAATGTTTAAAATGAAAAGTTAATATGCGAGAGCTGACATGTTTAAATGCTAAATAACTTTTTATACTGATAAGTGTGGAAAATAAATATACAAGCCATCCAATTTGTAAAAGGTTGGGATGGCGCTTTCTTAAGTTCCATTTAAGTTGAAGAAATAACTTTTTGTTAAATAAAAGTGTAAGAGTCTTCTAAACGATACATAGATCTGAAAAACTGGCTTAGCTCCACCTACCTTAGCAACTGTTGCTAGTAGCCCCAAGTTTTCAACATGGTGGATAACCATCAATCCTGACACTTTGAAAAAAGATTACATGAAAACATGGGTTATTTTGAACAAGGATTTATCCATGATATTAAGGTATATGAGGAAAATAATATGGAAATTACAACAGAATGCTGTTGATCTATGGAAAGGAGTTAGTTCCAGCAAGTGTTGAGAATTGAAATTTCAGGAGGCAAAATTATTGAAGCTAGGTAAGTACATATACTAAATGTGTATTTTTTAATTATGTGTTAGTGGTGAAATACTTTGTTAATTTTATTAAATATTGTTTGGTAATATAGAAGGATATGTACATTTTTGTCAAAATTTTAACAAGGATCATACCAAAGCTCTCACTTTAGGCCTAAAATACATGATTAAACTTTTAAACATGATTTAATCAAGGGTTTAAATAAAATATGTAACACAATGTTTCACTTCAACAGAGAGGCATCATTAGATGCTCTCTTTTATATATATAAGTATGAAATACAAACTACATTATTTTATTTATTACTATTATGTAGACTAAATGGACAGTGCTCTCATGTCATTAGATTGGTGAAGTCATAAGGAGACTTCAAGAAGAACTGAGCAGTGCTGGAGGCATATTCTTGGAAGATACAGAATTCAACCAATCCCAGTAAACTGTTGTACAGTTGTCAGACCCACTGAGACATTTACAATATATCCATTTTAAAATCCCATTTTACCTGTTTATAAAGGCTGTTTTGTTAATTGTTATTGTTTAATATAAAAGACTTAATACACCAAATGGTCCAGCTTTGAAAATAGTTTTATTGGATAATAATGGCTGGAGATGGCTTGAATGGGTAATGAAGAAAAACTTTAATACAAGTTTAACATAACAGCAAATGTACAACGTTTCGACAAGGTTTTGTCTTCATCATGTACTTATATTAAAGTTTTTCTTCATTACCTATTCAAGCCGTTATTAGTCTCAAAGTTGGTTCCTCGTCATCGAAGATTTATTGGATGTTTTATTTTTTACAAAACATGAAGTATTAATTTTACAATCATTCTAAAATTTTCTGCTAAAATATTCAGATAAGAAAACAACAAGAGTTAATGCTATTCAACATTTGTAAATCATCATAAAAAGATAAGGTTAAATTTTGTCATAGAAAGTTATTTTTTTGTACTCTATTAATTTAGAATATCCAAAATGCTCATTCAGACATGGTTTTGCAAGACTTAAAAGGAATCCCTCTGAAAATAAAATATTTATAGATATTTCCAAAATGCATACACCTCTTGGAGAAGTACAACTTTGATCTGGATTATTGGATACAAAACCAAATATATGTAATATTTAAATAATTTAAACATTTAACAAGGTTCTAAGACTTTTTATTTACATCTGCATATGAAAATATATAATTCTTGTATTCATTATAATTTTATTTTAAAGTCAAAATACCTGATATGAAAATGTGTGCTGTTATGTAATATTCATTATTATTTATGTACTTGAAATTTTACTTCTGATTGCTATAAATAAATCTTGAAACAGTAATGTAACAACACACAGATGACAATTTATTGATTTTCTGAGAAACTAAGGTTGCTATGGTTTCACCAACAATTCTAAATGTTTTCATTCTTCATATAAGTCTCTATATATAAATTCTGTATATTGCTATTTTATATGTTATTTCTGTGTCGGATGCAGGCATTTGAGTTTCAATTAATGCAAAGGGTGAAAGTTCAGTTTTAATCCTAACTAAGCAAGTCGCTTTGTTATGCATATGCTTTGTCCAAATTTGAACCTGTAAATAATTCAGATACAAATGTCAGAGATCCATTTGGCTCACTTGTTAAACATAGTAATGTTTTATTTGATCTGTAGTCAGTTAAATTTAAGTTCCATCAAGCATTGCTTAAGTTGTTGAAAATTCTTTTTTGAAGATATTTTGGGATACTGTTAATGATTTTATCTCTATGCAGCCAAATATAGAATTGTCCAAAGATTAAATACAGGTATTCAATCCAAATGTTGAAGACAATACTACTTTACTGTGTTGAAAGTTCAAACCTCATTGAAAGATCTTTCAGTCCATAGCCGTGCCTAAATCTGCACAAAGATAGAAAAATATCATCTTGTAAGAAAAGGATTTTAATGTATCTTATTCCACTTTCTTATTGTAATGTGTAGAGCTGAATGATTAGTTGAATTAGCTAATCAATTAATTATGAGGATCATTAATTGATTACATTCATCTACTCAATTGTTTTCATGAGATGGCTAAAATAATCATTGATTGTTCTCACATGAATTAACTAGAAAAGAAAAAAATTATAACACTATAAATCAGGTTTTTATAACCACTTGTGTAGCTTCATACTTAACAACAAACAAATATAATAGCATTATTTTAGTAACTTAGATAGTTGGAAACCCTTATTTTGATTAGTTAATTATTTTCATGAGTTGTGGCACTAATTGATTAAGCTTGGCAAACTTGAATTAATCAAAATCATAATAGCAGTGTTTTTTACTGGATATTGGAATAATCTAAAACTATAATAATCATAAACACTAATTTTGATTAGCAGATTATTTTATGTAAAACTAATTGATGTAATCGATTCTCATGGGTGATTAATTATATTGAGGTAATCACCCAGCTCTAGTAATGAGAATCTTTGGGGTATAATAAATGTTAATGCAAAAATTTGATGTATGTTATACTTGAACAGGCCCTTTACTTTTTCTTCTTTTATCTCAGCATCTACATCAAAAATTGGGAATTTCTGTGTCTTTTTCTGAGGTTAATTTTTCCTCCTGTAGCTCATTCTCTGCAGTCTTTCAATAATGTCACTTTGTTTCTTGACTTGACTTTGAAGACAACAAATCTTATCAGTTAGAACAACTAATTCCAGTGGAGCCCATAAAAAGATGTAATTAAAATATAATTAAAAAACTCCAAATATTATGCTTATCAAACTAAAATTCTGTGATTATATTTCAGAAAATAAATATTAAAACTACCA
>NW_013669892.1:37168-46179 GCF_000517525.1 Limulus polyphemus
AATATTTACTTTTAAATTAAGAAATTAGATAATCTATAAGATTAAAATTTAAATTATAGTCTACAGTTTGATACCAAACTTATTGACATAAATTCATGAAATAGTAGTTCAATAAAATTTTGAATGCGAATTAACAAAACACGATGACATGACCTTTGACCCGTGATGCATATGGAAGTGTTTAAGAAAAGTTATTTATAAAAAAGAGAGAAAGAGAAATAATAGTTTCCTTACTCAATTTCATTGTGAATAATTAATAATAAGTTAACTAAATAATTAATAATAAAATATAATTGTTATGTTGTTTGTATGATTTATTTGGACCAGATAACTCGCTTAGTGATGATCATTGAAAGACTGATTTCTGACATAATAATTTATTTAATTAACCAAATTAAAGATTTAAATATTATGAGAATAATCAGTTGCTATATAAAACTATCTTCAGAAAATATACATAAAATGTTAATACTTAAGAAAATTGTATATAAGTAATGTTTACAAGTAATTCCTGCTGTTACCTTATCCTAGTCTTTGCAGTTGAACGAGAAAATGAGTTGAAAATAATAAATTTTTTTCAGATATCTTGGGACAAGTTAAATTTCAGATTTATAATTGTCTGCTTTAGTAGCTTTTGTTTCTTTTAATATTTCTTTTAATTGGCTATTAATCTTAGATATAATTTCAAAGTGTGGGTGACTAGGTACTTTAAGGAAATTGCCCAAAAATCTATCACAAGCAGTAGTTATATAAGGTAACTAAATACAAGATTAGATTTATTTATAATAAGAGTTAAAATTATTAGTTCACCTGGTGTTCAACAGTAGTTATGGTTCTATTGATTAATAGGGTATTTTATTGTTAGATATGTGTACAATTTAATCTAAAAACTGTTACATAGCTTAATTTTACTTAGATTTACAAATATTGAAAGGCTAGATTGGGAATAAAGATTAACACTAGCAAAATTTCCTTATTTTAAGGGATTGTGCAGGAATAAGTGGGTGGATTTTATAGGATGTAGGATTGACTTGTAGATGCAAGGATTAGAATATCTTTGAAAAATGCAGTCTTAACTTCAATTTTCAGGTGGCATTAGAAAGGTGCATGCATATATGTGCATGTAATTTAGGACAACAAGGGAGCTGTTGGTACATCTAGGCCATCCCATCCACTAACTAAACTGTAAGATAAAAGTTAAACACTCAAAGCCAAAACTTTCAAATATTTATCAAGCCTACCCTTAAACTCCCTTAAATTAGCTACATCTACCACATTTGAAAGCAACCCATTCCAAAGGTCAACTTCCCTGTTAGAAAAATAAGGCTGTCTTAGTTGAAGATGGTTCTTACTTTCCAAAACTTTGTTTCTCCTAGTCTAACATTCTCACTAATAAATATGAAAAACGATGATGCATCAGCACTGTCAATTCCCTTAACAATTTTAAACACCTCAGTCAGAAACTTTTGCTGCTTTCAAAGAGGAGGAGGAGATGATAGAGTGGTTTACTTATGGGAAGCTCATTAATTCTACTAATGATGTTATCTTTATTGAGGAGAAAAAAAAGACAAAGTTTAATTTGCTTCCTCGGTACTAAAGAACAGGGCATTATTCATGTGTTAACTGTTTTAGTTGCTTGGGCTAGAAACACACATTTTATTTGTGATGCTTGTTGGAGTGCACAATGTTTGGAATTGTCAATCAGAAGATCTGCCTAAAACATGTAAAATAAACCTTCAGAGATTAAGGGATAGAGATAAGTGAATTTTGGTGAATTTGCTTCAAATTAGTATAGCAATGAATTATATAGTAGGATCCAAGGTGTAAATGAAAAATTATTGTGCATATGCTTAGAGTGGCAGATAAATTGGTTGGACCTACAGTTTTCAGGGTAAGGGTGAACTATATGCTCAATATTGGATACATTTATACAGGTTAAGTAGTGGGATGTTTGGGAGAAGCTCAAGGTGTATCTCATTAAAGATCATTTAAACCAAACTTGCATGGTGATTGAGCTTGAAATATTGAAAATAAACAAATTGATAGGATAGGTAGAGCAAATATGTGTTTAGAGGATACCATTTGCTATATAAAAAGAAGACTGGGATAACAATGGAATCTAAATGGTTTAATAAAAATTTAAGAGAAAATTTGAAATAATAGTATGTATATTAGGAAACTAAGATATGCAGTATTCACACTACATCATCATAACTTGGATCATAACTTTAATATGGATGGGGACCCTGTCAATAGCACACCTGAAGTAAAGGATCTTGGCATATTGGTGGATCAATTACTCATTGTCAGAGCAGTGCTCTCTTGCTTATAATAACACTAATAGAAGTTTAGGATGTACTTATAGAGATTGATTACGACTGAAAAGAGGTAATTATCTTTTATTAAAATTGCTAGTTTGGTTGGAATACTCTGTACAGTTTGGTTTTCTTATCTAAGAAAGAATATTGAGTTATTGGAAAGGCTTCAGATGAGAACTACTAGGATGATTGTGAAGATGGAAAGGGTTATCCTATGGGGATAGAATAAAATATTTTGACTTATTTTCTGTTGGGAAGAGAAAAGTAAAAGGATTGAACCTACTGAAATTTACAAAATTATCTGTGGGATTAATGCTCAATTCTGAGGATAATAAGATGAGGGCACATAAATCTAAGAAATGGAAAAGACTGCTGAGGCTTCAATTAAGGCAATTTTTCTAACAGAATAATTTGTTTATGGATTTAGTTGCCTTCATCAGTAATAAACATTATCTACAACAGTATATAGCCACAGGCTTATTAACACATCCTACCTCCTACATCATGTGATAAATACTATCAACAAAAAGACGATCTATTCACAGGCTTAACAACACAACCTCCCTCCAACATTATGATAAATACTACTCAAAATAAGATGTAATCATGGGCTTATCAAGACAACCTACCTCCAACATTATGATAATTACTACCAACAAGTCCTAGCCATGGGCTTACCAACACAACTTATGTTCAACATGAAGATGAGTACTACTAGCAATAAAACGATCTAGCCAGAGGCATGTAAACACAACCTATTACCAACAACAAGAAGGCCTAGCCATTCACTCACCCCTGTCACCAGTACTCATAAGACTTGTGACAAGAAAATGTAACTATTTAAAATTTAAAACTTAGTGATGGTATAGACCAGTGGTTCTCAAACTGTTCACTATTAAGGTCTGTGTGTATTTTTCTCCAATGGTTATACAGCAGAACATGCTATCCACTCATGGCAGCTACTTTTTATTGAGAGAAATTCATACAAAACAAATATTTAATGGTTCACTTATTGGAAACCTAATTTTTAAGAACCTCCACATTTAAAATATGTATGAGGAAATGAAACCAGATTTTCAGATTATGTATATGTATGTGTGTGTGTGTGTATATTATATACTTATATATATATATATATATATATATGTGTGTGTGTGTGTGTGTGTGTATAGTATATACTTATATATATGTGTGTGTGTATGTAATTTGATTTCATTATTTAACCGAGGGAAAAAAACATAATAAGCAGCATCTCACAGGCTGATAACCCATGGTTGAGGCTACTAACTGTGGCAAGGATGAATACACAAATGTAATTTAGTTTTCCCTATCAGTCATCAACATACTTAGGTATTGACTGGATGTATGTAGTGGTTGAAGCATTTGAGCTCCTTTTTAAATTTAAGCACAGACAATGTACCATCTTTCATAATTCCAAGGTCTTAACTACAAAAACAGAATGTGAAGCTATTTTTGGTGAAAAGACTGAGCTTAAAAATCACAGATCTATTCAGCTCATATGTTATACTATGTAAAAGAAACCAAATACCTCTTCTTATTTTCTGAAAGAGATGAGATTGAAAGACATCAAAAACTCTTATGCAAAACTAGGATGTACAGAAGCATGGCAATGTGAAAACTCTTTTAATTCACATTTACATACTGTGTGTTTCAAACTTTTTAATTGTGCTTTTTCATTAACGAAAATTGCATTGAGTCATAATAAAGCTTCAAATACATTGTTATTACATGTTTCATATATATATGTATTACTTATGAATATGCATATAAATACTTGTTTCTTACTTTGTTGAATCACTTTAAACTGTAACACTGTGTTTACAACTATGTTTCACCAAGCATACATAAAAAACTATTCATATTAGCACCAAGTAACAAAGTTTCAGGTTGATCTTTATCATACCACTGCTGCAGGAAAGTGTTGCTATAATTCTATAGAAAGTTAATAAACAAAGTTTTTAAAATATTTTTCACTTTTTTGAAACGATACAGTTAGTAACATAGGAGTATCATCATGTCCGTAATAAAATATATGTTTGTTTTTTTCTTGCTCTGTTTTGCAAGTTATTTCTGTTATCTACAAATTTTCTAATAAACACGTGATTTCTGATAATCTCATTTTGTTATTGATGATACAATGCATCATTATCAATTATAAATGGTAAAGATCCTGTGCACTGGCGTATCCAGGAATTTGAGGGGGGGCAAGTCTTAACATTCATATTTGCATATAATTTGTATTTATTTTTATAATACATAGACTTTATTATTTCTTTTACATTGGTTAAATAAGTGTTATAACATGCCACTTTATTGATGTCACTCAGCTGCCACGCTGAAGTTGCAATTTTGGAAACCGTGACTAGGATTTTGAGTGAGCTAGATGTAAGTTAAAAGCTAAAGACCATAAAACTGGGAATATTTACATAGCGATATTAGGAATTGTGAGGAAAAACTGGTGGAAAATAAAAATATAAGCCAAGGGGGAGGGGCATGACCGTATACACCCCCCCCACCCCCACCACCCGGCTAGGCCAGTGGTCCTGTGCATCAATAACTATTCCTCAGAATTATGGGACACGTGTGTATAATGTAAAAAATGCACACATACGTACTGTTCACACACTTGATGTAACCAAACCATGTACTTTAATAATATTCATGTCATTTCTATTGAAATAATTGTTACATTGGTTCAATTAAAACAACGAACAGTTCGTATATTGATTTCAATAACTGTTTTATTGAGCACTTATACAAAATATTTCACTTTTCCAAACGATACGGAACTTTTTTTTTTCACCATACAACGATAATGCATACGGTTTACACCAAATCGTTTTTTACCAAATGACGCTAATGCATATACTGCCTTCTCACCAAAATTATTTATAAAACAGAAAATTGTAATACAAATTTTTTTAATAAACCATAATGTAATTAAAATACATGTAAAACAAAACATTATTTTAATTGTTCGCAACAATATGTACACTTATAAAAATAGCTGTCAAAAGTTGGTGTACATACAGAAAGCCATTTACACTTATTCGAAGCTATATATATCTATAGTGATGATGATGTTGCTTCAGCAGTCATGTTCAATCTATTTCTCTCTTTATTGTAATAGCGCCCCTACAGCGATATTTCCACGAGATTTGGCTTTTTGAGAGAAGAGTTATAACCATGTTTTCTTCCCTTTCTCCTGCGCTGTTTTTCGAACACCGGGTAATGTATTATGTTTACGACTCCCAGATGTATATTTAAGGAAATGAAAGTCACAGAAATCTACTAAAGTTGCATTATAGTCCTTGACAAATATGTGGTCGAAAAGAAGAATTCCAGTTTCTTAGCTCATCTTTCTGTTTTGAGTTGTGGCTTAATTATAGCCGCTCTTCTTGTAAAAGTTACAACTGTTAACTTAAAACTTTTGAGCCTATGTCAACAGAAAATCTCTGTTTATCATGTTGTAACGGTTTTAGGAGATAGGCTTAATTTTATCGCATTGGTATTTTGGGTCAGGGGGTCTTTTGTAAATTCAGCCTTCACCCTGCGGATGAGGGCATTTGTCCTGATTGGCTTGAGGTGTGATATATGAATCCCTTGCTGACCTAAACGTTCTGTTTCCATTAAGAAAAATAAAGACCACTATTAATAAGGCCGTGTCCTTTGGTTCTGCATCTTTTACCATTATCACACTAAAACTTCTATTCATCACCAAGAGGAATCATAAACCCCTCCAGCCACTGGATAAAGTTTGGGGTGGAGGGGCATTTTACATGCAACAAGTCGTATTCCAGCCATAATAAACAAACTACGGCGTTTTATCAAATAGATGAAAATATCCATGAACACACAGATTAGTGGCAATAGTAGTCCACTTTCTCCTGGCAGCAACATAATCAAGAAGAATTTCCCTCAGGTGTGCTTCAAAGATTTACCTTTTCAATCGCCACATATCACAAACAGCTGGAGAATTAAATAGGGTTTCATGCTATTTCATATCATGACATTCTGATCAACTTTCATTATATAGCAACTGTTTATTTCTGTATGATCCGAACCGTTGTGTACGAAATAGATTAGAAAAAGGAAGCAGGTAGAAGTGGTGTGCCTCGCGACGGAGTCTTTTTCCAATGGAAATTACGTTGCTGATCTATTATCAGATAGGGTATGACCAGGTGCGGTGAGATGGACTGTAACGACGCAGTGAGACTCCAAAATCGTTTTAATATAACGTACCCAGCATCTCTACGTAATATAATAAATTGTCGAATTAAAAAAAAAAGAAATTTGGAGGTAAAATCTCTTTAAATAAAATGTTGGAAAATAGAACAAACTTGAAGGATTCGACACAAAAAATATCGATTAGTGGATAATATAAGGGACTGTCATGGGGAGGAAATCATTATTTAAAATAATATAGAATGCAAAATTACAAAAGAAGCAGAGAGACAAAACCATTATACAAAATGATAGAATATATAGTAGCAAAATATGACAAATAATAAAGGGTTTTTCGACTAACAAGCCGTAATAGCCTTTTAGCTATTTCCAAAATTCTAATGTTAACCTAAATTACGTATTAATACTAACGAGAGTTCGACCAATCACAACCAAAATTTGAGTAGTTCGCCAAAAGGTTAAACTTTCGACGACACATTTTCATTTAATTATACGTGACATATCGCTTAAAATTTGTTAAAGAGAAAAAATGTCATAAGCAAATAATTATCAGAGTAATTACTTCTCAAATACTCCAAAATTAATCTATACATTTGTGTGGTTTTTTAAATAGATAAATGGAACGTTTGCACTTATCAAAAGCAAAATTGTTTCCATATTAGGAACAGAATGAAAAACCAAGATACACTGAATTACCTAATTTATTTCAGAAATTCGCTAACATATACGTGATACTGTATGCTGAGTTTTCTGCGTTTTGTTTCGGCTTACTGAGCATTCGTTAAGTAACTTAATGTGTCATTATTAGTGGAAATAAAATCCACAAACTATTTCTGGGTGCATTTGGTTTCATCGAATCCAAGTTGGGAAATTTTCTGGTTGCTATGCGCAAACAATTAAACCAATCCCGGATTAGAGTGTGTTATTAGGATGATAATAATCACACTATGCAGTAAATTAATATAAACTGGTTTAATTTTGACTCGCAGGCCAGACAACTTATCTTTGATTCACGCCATGTGCAGTGGGCATGTATTAGGCATTGAATCATTTTATCGTATCCGTTTTCATGGTGCCTTATTAGAAGAGACGCAACGCTGCAGTTTTCCATGTACAGTGATAAGAGTAGAAAATATAAAACTGAATAAGGGAATAATTAACTATTCTGGTAATCTTCAGCAGATCTTCAGTCTGGAGGATTCTGATTTGCGTACGCACTAAGGTTATCGTACCAAATTCTGTTTATTTGTTTTTCAGTATTGAGCCCAATGTTAAGGTCGTAATTATTCTCATTGTCCTTAAATATAATATTTGAGTCAACCTACATTAAATAATTTAATAAAGTCAAGGAAAAATTATACAATTTTGAAAAGTCATTCAAAGAATGGTGCCCCCCGCTCCCCAGTGGCACAGCTGTATGTCTGAGGAATTACAACGCTAGAAACCAGGTTTCAATACCTGTGGTGAGCAGAGCACAGATAGTCCATTGTGTAGCTTTGTGTTTAACTTCAAATGTACAAGCCTCACAGGCTTCAGATAAAATATGGCTACGTCCACCGTCGTGCAATAAATCTGAAAGGGGGATATTCTGTCTTCTATTTAATACCACTTAAAAAATACTGCATAAATAAGCACGGTGTAATCGACCCCCCCCCCTCCAGTAGCAGAGCGGTATTTCTGCAGATTTATACTACTAGAAACCGGGTTTCCATACCCGTAGTGGGCAGAGCAGTGATAGCCCTTTGTTAGCTTTATGCATAATAACAAAACAACAACAAACAACTGGTGTAATCAGTCAAAAAGGAAGAGCTGATAATGGTTGCAAATATAGTGTAGAAAGAGCAAAATTTCTTATCCACAAAGAAATAAATACTTTACACAAAGCTACAACAGATTTATCTTTTTCTCCATCCAGTATTATTTCGCTGAGTCGAGATAATACTATCCGCAAATTTGATCTCTACGGTACGTATTCAGTCTCTCCCTCATGGGATTCTTCGGCAGCTTTGCATTATAAGTCCGCAGACATGCCACTGGGGAGCCATAATTTAAGGAACATGAAATATTTGTGCTCTTGTTTAAGAAGTCCCCAGGTGGGACAGCGGTAACTCTACCTACTTACAATGCTAAAATCCGGGATTCGATTCCTTGCGGTGAACACAGCAGATAATCCAATGTGTCTTATTGAATTTCTCTTAAAGCTACTAGAGGGAAATCTGCATTAGCCATAAAGGTATCTCTAATTTTGAAGAAATAGAGTAGAGGGAAGGCAGCTAGTCTAGATGTATCACCCACTGCCAACTTCTGAGCTCCTCTAATCGAACAATTACTCGTATAATGTACTGTTACGTCTCCGTTTGTTAATTAATTTTCCGTAACTTCGTTCCGACGAAACTTTAGCGACACAAGTCCTTACTTAATAAAACTGGTTTATTCTTTCTGAATATAATTTTACCGATACACTTATTTTCAACAGTCGCTCTATTA
>NW_013669892.1:47179-48073 GCF_000517525.1 Limulus polyphemus
ACTTTGTCTTTAAACATCTGGTTAACAAGCATATTGTTACGTCTCTGTTTGTTAATTAATTTTACGATACACTTAATTTCAACATTCGCGCTAAAACAAAAGCTATAACAACGAATGTTAACTTCAACAATACTCTCTTACTGCAGATCAATTACTCACTACCTACACATTGTCTCGTCACGTTGTCACCATCTTATATATACCAGCCTACTCCCAATCTAGTAATCTCAGGAAGGTTCGAGAAATAAATGGCGTGATACTAGTCACGTGACCTCGCTGACGCAACACTGCCCCCTCCTTAGTATTGTTCGTCCCGAACAATAGCCACATACAATAAACCAATAACAATTAACAATAACTTAATTAAATGTACAGAAATACAATCACAAAATTACAATTCAACAAAGTCTCTTAATTTTACGGGATGTATCTTCTTCCGTACTGGTCTCTGTCTCGTTGGCTTCTGCTTCATGTGGGGTTCATCTGCTTCATCAGTAAATGTCCTATCGTCGGTAACAGTCACATCAGTGGTAGTAACTGCATCAAGAGCTTCATCGTTTCCCTTCTTAAAGCTGAGTGGAGTTTCTTCTTCGATGGTGGCTTCTTCAGGTGGCACGTCTTCAGCAGCGTCATTTGTTCTGTTGTCCACTTCATCCCAACTGAAATGTCCTGGACCGTGATAACGCCAAAGCTTGTTGGCATGCGCCACTTTTGGTTTACCTCGCCGACAACACTTTATCCGGAAAGTCACGTCTGAGAGACGATCCACTATGTCATATGGGCCTTCCCATGGAGAAGAAAACTTAGGAGACTTCCTTTTTGTCTTCCTGGGATTATACAACCATACCTTGTCTCCGGGTACAAAGCAGACTTCAGTAGATCTCTTATCATAAG
>NW_013669892.1:49073-68964 GCF_000517525.1 Limulus polyphemus
ATTTTGTTATTCGAGCTGCCACTTTTGCAGGTTTTCTTGCGACTGCTGTAATCTCTCTTCTTGTTTCTTTTTTGTTTATTCTCTCGTTCTTCTTGTTTCTTTTCTTTTTCCTCTTATAACTGTTGTAATTTCTCTTGTCGTTCTTCTTGTTTCTTTTCTTTTTCCTCTAACAACTGTTGTAATTTCTCTTCTCGTTCTTCTTGTTTTTTTTTTTTGCTGTTCTTGTATTGCTGCCATTAAGTCTGCTAGGCTGTAGTTTGATTTGCCGCTTCTCGTTTCCATTTTATTATTTTTTTTTCTATCCCACTCCTGACACCAATTTGTTACGTCTCCATTTGTTAATTAATTTTCCGTAACTTCGTTCCAACGAAACTTTAGCGACACAAGTCCTTACTTAATAAAACTGGTTTATTCTTTCTGAATATAATTTTACCGATACACATATTTTCAACAGTCGCTCTATAACAAACGTTTTAACAACGAACGTTTACTTCAACAATACTTTCTGACTGCAGTTCAATTACTCACTACCTACACACATTGTCCCGTCACGTTGTGAGCGTCTTATATATATACCAGACAAACATATATCTAGTAAATGCTAGGGCATTCACGAAGGAACAAGATATTCCGGTACGCTAACTACTGGGCTGTAATTTGGGGAAAATAAAAACATCTTTAACACAGAAGCTCAGTTCTCAATGTAACATTTCTAGTCACAAGAAAACCAAGTAATTAACGTTAAGTAGTCCCGCACTGACTCACCACGGTAGGTAGGACAGAAATAGTCCATGATGCAGCTTCCTGCTAAAACAACATAACCAGCACACCTGGCGCGACTTTGATTCAATTCTATGATTTTAGATGTATCAAATATAGCCGCAACAGAATGAAAAAATTAAACCTACTCTATAAAGGTATAAAATATCAATTATAATGCTTTCTTCTTGTTTTTATTAAGCAAATAGCTACTCAAAGGGCTAGCTGCGCTATACGAATCACGTGTATGAAAACCTGATTTTTAGCGATATAAATCTTCATACTTACCGCTGAGCCACTGGTAGTAAAGTTCATAAATAATCACTATTCACGTTGAAAACATGATACTGCCAATCAAAAGATGATTTCAGCGTAACACACTTAAAGAAATAAAAAACTAGCTAAATAGGTTTAGTGTGCGAAAAAAAAAAAATTTAACAGTAGTATCCTAAATCATTAAACGTTAAGCAACCTAGAAATACCAAAGGTAAGAGTTATTGTCCTAGTGAACCAAAGAAAAGGCTTAGGAATAAAATAATGTGACGTGAATTAAAAAAAAAATGTGGAAATATAACAGTCATGAGGTGGGAACGCCGTATCGCCACTATTTTGAACGAAACCCATCTCACACAGTGGAATTTGGCGTTCTGGCACTTCTTTATTTAGCACTATTAACAGTGAATTAGCCTTCTTCAGCAAACCAATGAAGAGGCTTAGCACACAAAAATAATAATTGTAATTAAGTAGATGTGTAATTTGACTAATATTTTGAGAGGCAAATTGCATACCAGCTCTGCTCGTGGTGAAAGCCCGACAGATCCGGTGAAAGTCTACAAGTAAAATTAAACTCTCCGTCCATAATGGGCTTTCTTTTTGAAGCTCTTATAATGCACTTTAAACGTCTTACCTTAAAAGTTTTTTCTTGAAAATACGGAAAACACGCCAACTTGGCTAAAAATGAGCAAAATCTCTTCGAGGATTTTCAGTAGCGTTTATTCTCCAAGAAACCTTTTGTAAAACTTGGGAAGTGGATCGGAACTGTAAATGTGTAGCAGTCGAGTCCAGAAAGTTAGCAGGAATGTCACTTCTTGTTTAAAGCAGCCCATTTCACTGTAGAGATGTGGTCAAGATTTCTACTGTCTGAATTTAGTACATTTAATGTATCAAATTTAATAATAATCTTGAATTTGCTTCTACGAAAAATTATATTCTACATGAAGAAGTAAGAAATATTCTAAAAATATTAAAATTACGTTTGTTTGTAATTAAACACAAAGCTACACAATCGGCTATCTGTGCTCTGCCCACCACGGGTATCGAAACCCGGGTTCTAGCGTTGTAAGTCCGCAGACATATCGCTGTGCCACTGGTGGTCTTTAAATTATGAAATACTTCTTTAATTCAGGCTTAACCGCTTATTCTAACCCTAGTTTAAATCGAAGATTAAATGGTGTGAATGAGAACAGAGTGGGAAACTTAAACAGCAGCAATATCTTTATTCTCGAAGAGGTCTATTAAGAACCTAATCCTTCCAGGTCGCCAACGACTTAAATCTTGATGATTAATTCAGAGAATCCGGATTGTAGTTCTGAGCGAACCTGACCCTCCCAAGTCGCGCACAACAACCGAACACCCTTCATCCAGTCATCCACTCCACATTGTAGCTGGGTATTTTATTACTGTATAACTTCGTTATTATGGGAAACAAGCAAAATCCTGAAAATTTTATTTACAATCTTTGACTTGTAGAATTTTGTTGTGGTGTGAGTTTCGTTCAAACTCAGCTATTTACAATTGCTACTACAGTAACGATATACGGGTTATTCTATAAAATGTTTTTATTTTTCAATACATGGGAAAGTTTAATATGAATTTGGTTTGCTTTTGGACTACCAAGTTTGGTCTGGATCAGTCAACTCGTTTAGGAGGAGATACGCCCACAGACAGACAGAACTTTTCCCTTAATATTGAATAATTTCCGCACTTAAATACTATTGCAATTCAGTTTCTGTGGTCAGTTGTTTTCTTTAAACGTTAATGAATTTATTTTACACGATGCTAAATGTTAATCAATAACAATTTTTTAACTTTCACTTTTGGCAGATTTGGTTAGACGTGTCTATTTTTTTTCTTCATTATATGATAGACAATTGACCGAAAATGTCAAGTAATAATGCGATACGGATCATTAACTAATGTCCAAAAAACAAAAAAAAAACCGTAAGGCGTTTAGTAGTGATACAAAAAGGAAACTAGCCCATGTTATCACAAATAAATTAATTTCAGTAACTTGGAAACCTCATAAGTAATAAAACACAAATCTTTCACTATTTTTATTTCGCTAATTCTTTACAGTTCTTTCATTTTTATTACCTGTCTTAAAATCGTTTTGTTTTTCTATAATCAATGTAAAACTTTTACTTAAATAGTCAGTTTTGACAAGGTATTTCAGCAAATATTTTTCTCTCATTAAACATTACCTTATGAGATATAATTAAAAGTATTCACCTCCACGTTGCGACTTCTTAGTGATATCTGCGCTGGTTGCTTTTTTTTAAATATGCCGATTTATTTTTTCTCGTGTTCATTGTTATAATATAAAGTATTTACGAATTTCAGCTTTTGCTGTATTAACATCTCTATGGGGAGAGCATAAATAGCCCATTGTGCAACTTTTTCCCTAACTACAAACAAATTATTCATTTGAAATAAGTTTGTTTGTTTATTTGAAATTAAGCACAAAGCTACACAATGGGCTATCTGGGCACTGCTCACCACGGGTATTGAAACCCTATGTTTAATGTTATAAGACTACAGGATTATCGCTGAGTTACTGGAAGCGTTTCTTCAAATACTTTTTCGTATCGAAATAATAAAATTTTGAAGAAAGTTTTACACTTTTGATTATTTTGTTGTATAAAATCATAATTTATGCTTTAAAATATCCTGCAACCTATAGCCAACCCAAAATAAATACTCATTTTCATTTTCTTCGGTGAGCGATAAACAGTTAATTTTGCTAAGACTCAAAATCCATGTTTCATATTTAAGAAGAAAAAATTAAAAGTTAAAAATTTTACACGTAACTTCAGCAGTCGTACGGGTCATATGATAGGTAACTCCTCAAGTTATATAACAACAGCCTCCCTAGTGGCACAGCGATATGTCTGCGGACTTACAGCGCTAGAATCCGGGTTTCAATACCCTTGGTGGGCAGAGCACAGATATTCCATTGTGTAGCTTTGTGCTTAATTACAAACAAAGAACATATATAACAACATTGCAGGGAAAATGCCATCTATAATTGGACACATAATTCAAAATTAGGGACGACTAGCGCACACATCCTCTTGTGTCTTTTCGCGAATATCCGACACACAAAGAGATATTGAACTCTAAACATGAAGATGTTGTCAAATCATGGTTAATCTGAGAAAAGATAATAATAAAAAGCAAATGCATAAAGACAAGTGCCAATCTAGTAGGAGTCACGTGTTATTAGATACTACATTGAGTGACTGCATCGAATGAAAACATATATGTGATGAGGTGTGACAATGGTGGTGACACATTAAAAGTAAGCAGAATTGAACAGACTTTTACACTACAATAGGTGTCAGACTTTGTCCCAATTATACTTCAACAGTGGACAGCACTTGGCTATCTCCAACTGCACCATGCGAAGGAGATTGCAGACACTGTCATATGACAGCCAACAACTAGTCCGAGAAACGTTTAACTGGGATCATAGCAAGAAAGAGTTGATTCTGTGGGGTTTAGAACATAAATTAACATTTGGTCTGTTCCACTAAAAATGCAAACACGCAATCAAAATGAAACATGACCGTTAGTAGACATTATGATCTGCAAGTACAGATTACATATGCCCCCCAGTGGCACAGTGGTATGTCTGCGGACTTACAACGCTAGAAACCGGTTTTCGATACCCGTGGTTGGTAGAGCACACATAGCCCATTGTGTAGCTTTGTGCATAACTACAAACAAACAAATTAAATATATCAAATAAAACTGAAATTAAAAAAAAAATATTTGATACGTTACAATATTACTATGTTGGGAGTTAAATTTATTTATCAAACTGTTCTACGACATTCGGTTGATAATTTATCCTTAGTAGGGAAACGACAATGTTTATAAAGCAGCGTAGATTATTACAAAACAAATGATTTAATGTTTATGGGAATTGAACTAGTATCAAATATATGAAAATAATAATTAATGATGTTTGTTTTACAGCAAAGCCGCATTGGGCTATCTGCTGTGTCCAACGCGGGGAATCGAACCCCGGATTTTAGCGTTGTAAGTCCGGAAACGTACCGCTGTCCCACCGGGGACAATAATTAATGAAACAAGTTACTATTTTTTGGAAAGTTCCAAGCAAAACATGATGTTTGATTCTTTTCCATGAAGTTACGACAATTCTTTTCAGCATCCTCGTGCTTATGGATATAAATTTTACCAGGAGCATAGGGTCTTTGAAAATATTGGCAGAAAATATGTATTCCGCCAACAAACATTTAACTACTAGTTGTAGATTGTATTTTATAGATATTAATTAGTAACAAAACTCCAAAGTTTGTTTGTTTGTTTTGAATTTCGCGCAAAGCTACACGAGGGCTATCTGCGCTAGCCATCCCTAATTTAGCAGTGTAAGACTAGAGGGAATGAAGCTAGTCATCACCACCCACCGCCAACTCTTGGGCTACTCTTTTACCAACGAATAATGGGATTGACCGTCACATTATGACGCCCCCATGGCTGAAAGGGCGAGCCTGTTTGGTGGGACGGGGATTCGAACCCGCGACCCTCAGATTGTGAGTCGAGCACTCTAACCACCTGGTCATGCCGGGCCTGTAGAGACTGTTCCGTCTAGATACACTAGATTCATGGTGTTAGGAAAACTCGTAGGTTCAAAAATCAATTAAACACAAAAATATTTGTGGATACAGTAGATGGCAGCTGATCTTCCTGAATTAGCAACTGCAGAGGGATTGAAATCCTGATCCTTCATATCTTTGGCAAAAATATAATGTTCAGGAAAGGACTTATCCTAGACTCGACAACGCTCTCATATAATCCTCCCTCTTCAAGAGTTAACTCTCCCTTTTGGCCACGAGTTCTTCTATTTGCAGAAAATATCATTCCTT
The DNA here is from genome assembly GCF_000517525.1 of Limulus polyphemus. Lineage (NCBI taxonomy): Eukaryota > Metazoa > Arthropoda > Merostomata > Xiphosura > Limulidae > Limulus > Limulus polyphemus. Next base: position 55,001 of record NW_013669892.1, read on the forward strand.
AACTAAGAAGCATTCAGTAACACAAGAGTTAAGTAAGGGCAATATACACAATAGAAAACATAAAACACAACAATGATACCCTGTGGTCACAGCATAAACATTTTCATACTCCTACCTACTTTGTGCTATTTACACGTGAAAATGATTTCCTGAAAGAATAAATAAAGTAGGTCCACTATATGACAGGAAGATTGGCAAGTTATATTAGGAAGAAATCATGTGTTCTGCTAAAACTACTGAAACTTTGCTAATAAATATATAGACTATACACAATAGAACATTTTTTATTGTCAACACAAAACAACAGTGTGCATACAGCACGTTTTTACAATAGACAATTGCCATTATATATAGAGTTGTAAATTGACCAAGCTAGCTACAACCCATCAAGATTTATTTCCAAACTGATTAGCTCACTTAAGATGATGTTTCAGACTGAACCCATTGAAATATTTTATCAAAATGTCTAAATCTGACATTAATAATTCAAAACAGCAAGATAAGAGTTATCTATAGCCACTTGTGCTATCCTCGAGACAGGTCATTTCCGTTCAAGCATAAGGGAAGTTGTAACCTTGAGATATCACTTTACCTATCATTGGAGGACACTGTTGTCGACATTCTTGCACAATGTGCAGCATTAAAATTATCACTCTCATAGGCAGAACAAATATTATCTGCAGATAATTACAAAGGAATGAATACAGCTAGAATGAAATCAATTCAATGACCTTCATGACCACATGTTATGTGGAAACTGCATAGAACTATAATACACACAAATGTATGAAAAAATTCTACATTAAAATAAAGAGGTAGAAAGTGCATGGCATGCTACATGCCATACTTACACATGGTTTCCTTATCTCCACAAAAAAGAGAAGTTCGTGGATCTAATAAGCAAAAGGTGAGATACAGCAGTTTGTTTCAGGTGATATGAAGAAAACAGAACACCGTGTTGAAATCCAAATGAAAACAAAACTTTATTTACCGAAAAAAAGAAAGTTGGAAAAGGAATAAATACAAGTGGTTATCTAAGTAGTAGAAAAATGCGAGATTAAATTGCAGCACACACGATAAATGACAGGAATAGAATGAAACAGAGACAGGACTTTGATACAAGTCTCGACTCTCTCAAAAAAAGATGAACTGAACTCCTAAATGACAATTGAATTTGAATCTGAGACTGCCAAAGCTGCATTCACAATAGACATTGTGTCTCTTCAGTTGAACAATCAGAAAAAGAAGCGACAAAATAGGAAGTAGTTCTGCTCCATGTGACAGTCATAAGAAAGCTAGCTGTCAAATGCAAGATCAAGCAAGACATAATGCAATTATTTAATGAACTAGCAGATAAGTACTTTGACCGGTAAATGTACAAAATGTATGACCTAGGACTATATTTTGCACATGATCTCATCTGGACTTAGTATATTCCAAAATCAGAACTTGGTCAAATTTAATAATTTTGTAGACATGAAATGCCTACTAAAGGAGAGTAAGATGTATGGTATTTTCTTACTACAGATATTCACCTCCAAATAATTTCAATACACTGTGTTGGTGTAATTTTTATCATTAATATGTTAATCCTATTGGTTTTATTGCTCTGCCAGTTTTCAGCATTTGATGTCTTAATGGAAAATATTCGTCACAGTTAATTTCCAGGAAATAAGGATAGTTCCAAGTCTTGTGTTGTTCATTTAACATTTTCTGGTGAAAAAAAAATCTTAAAGTTCTTCTTTCAAATATCGTGACTTAGGTAGTATATTTGAATATTGATAATATTTTTTGTTTTCGAACTTCTTGTGAAACTAAGTAACTTTTCGCTGGGTTTTCAAAATGTTCCAACCTTCGTACCACTGTGTTATATAAGTATATGTTTTCTTCCTGCTTTAGTAATATACAAGTTTTTAAAAATGTTTGTTTATTTAATTTTTGTGTTGTGATAGGACAATGCGAGGTCCAGAAAATCATTAAGATTATCTTATTCTAGTTTCGATGTTCTCTATAGTAGGTATATCTATTTTACGGCAACATCAGGTCCAGAAACTTGTCAAGATTGCCTTGTTCCAGTTGCTTTGTTTATTTGTTCCCTTAAGTAGGCAATGTCTGTTTTGCCTGAGAGGACATTGCAGTAATATATAATATCCAGATCAAAAGGATTGGCAATGGAATATCCTTTGCTGGCCGAGTGTACTGTGAAGAAAAGTTAAAATGCCGAATGGACTAAGGAAGCGAGTTTACTTGTTCAATTAAGGCGTGCTTTCTTTAATCAGTTCTATTTGGTTTTTAGTTGTGACTAATTCAGCAAAGATTCACCTGAAGAATGGAAAGCTAACAAGCTATTCACTGATTGGTAGAGGTGATTGTCTCATTGTCTATGCGGGTACATGCAGTTTTTTATGTGTGCATGTGTGTCTAAATATTTTTTTTTACTGCCCCTCAGATATGTCAAATTTATTTATTTCTCACGGGGGGAGGGATGTGAAGCTGGGGTAATGAATTAAAATTCAAATTGAACAAAATGGAAAATACTGTACTTTAAGTAAAATAATTGACTCCACAAACTTACAATGATATATTTTGTTATTATTGGTTATGATATTTAAATGTAATTTTTATGAATTTGGAGAAAATGAAAAATTACCGAAAATACTCTCAGGCGGTTCACTTTAGAGAAAACGAACACATATTGGGTTTTTCCATGCATATAAGTCGATAAACCTTGACAACAAGGTGTTTGAAAGTACATTAGGCCCCCCTTTCACGCAACTTTGAAGTGTGTCTTGTTCCATCTGGTTTCTCAGCTTATTTAAAATATGGTTCATGCAACTAAAAAAAATTCTTAATTCCAGCAGTCAAACTAGCACCACCATCAGGCATTCGGTTAATTTTTTTGGATTATCATAACTAATACTTGATTTCCACAAGTAATGGACAATATTTTTATCTTGATCTTCTTGCTCCCTTGTAATGTACTTGAAGAAGCTCAATCAGCCCCACCACATCAGCATCCAGTCCAGTCAAAGAAGTTACATCCTCTCTTCACATCATCATATATAAAACTGTACATTCACTAGACCAATTGGAAGGAAGCATATATGTTGATGAGGAGAGAGACAGCTTGATCACTGAATCGGTGCTCCACTTGTTCAATCACAGTGTCAACAATATTTTAAACTTTTTTTTTAAAATTTGACTTTCTGGCTCATTTACAAATCAGTTGCACACCAGAAGCCTTTTTTTTTTGAGATCCATAACAGCTATAGCATTAGAATTTTCTTTAGCTAAATGGGCTGAGGAACTGACGACTGATTTAAGTTTTCTTTTTGTAAAATTTTGCTGAGATTAAATACTACATATAAAACTTCATCCACAATTTCTAGGGTAACGAAAAACTAGGTTTCTCCATTTCCTGCAAGATACCATCTCTGTGTAGGCACTCATAGGTCGCTATAATCGAGCAGGAAGAGAAATGTAATTACTGAGTCAACGCATTTTGACTGATTCTAAAATTATAGCTTAGGTTCTTCTAATGACCTCTGAACCTCGTGCAACACGCGTTCACGCTTTGATGACTTGTGGAATAGTAAATATAAGTCTTTGATGACACGAAGAACCCTCTTCACAGACACGATTTTATTTCTAATGCTTTTTAAGTTAGCCTTGAAAAGATGAGTCCTACAATGTACATAAAGAATTTCCATTCCTGCTTTCTCTGAAAGTCGCTTATACACACCATTTTTCCTGAAAAATTGGTGGCACCATTGAAAGTACAAGAAATTATATTCTTGAAATCTAGGTTTCTTTTCATCAGCTCTCTGTCAAGTGAACCCATAATGGTTTCGTAATCAGTACTTGCTAAATCAGTATTGCTCCAGAAATTTTCTTTTACTTCACTGCAGTCAATCATAAAGTAAACTAAAATTGACAACTGGCTCACGTTGTTGATATCTGATGATTGGTCAGCCATTATAGAGTAATATTTGTTATTTAATTCCGAGATATCACAATCATCTAGATCTTCGGAAATTCACATCAGCAGATCATAAGCTGTAGCTTTCCTTTCAGATGCTTAGCAGTTGCTCCGATTTTCTACCAATTGCTTCAGAGAGTCATCTTGTAGCATAAAAAGATGAGAAATGAAATGTTCATACTTCGTAGTATGTGGGATTTCTTCTTTTGCTAAGAAGTAGATGCTTCTCAGAAACGCAGCTATTGCTTCCCTGTTGCGGCTACATTCCTAAATGGACTGTTGAACAAGTATTAATTGGTCTTTTAAGACCCTCTTCACGAAGCTTATGCATTGTTTGAGCAAGAACATGCTTCTCGAATGTCTGTCGAGTTTCCTGGTATTCCCAGCGCTTTTCGAAAGTTGGTAAACGGAGTTATTTATAAAAACACCACTTGTTCTATATAGTGCATTTAAATCATTTTTCAAAAATTCTCGTCATTACGTACAAAACTTCCCTACAAGGGATGTATCAAAAACAGCCAGTCATATTTCTCTTTCCATTTCTTCTGGTATTTAACTGAAGTTGGTTAAGAAGGTGAGAAAGTTGCAGCAGAAGGGGTGGACGAATAAACATTACTAGTTCCAAGACTCGGCTTCTTAACTTAAATTTGAGCCAGAAACTCAGTATCAGCACCATTACTTACTACCTGAAGTCTAGGTTTCTTTGTAACAAACTGTAGAATTCATTTTTGCAACATACTTCACCACAGAAAAGTTCAAACAACGAAAAACAACAACACAAGTAGTTTCAACACGGGCTTATAAAGCATGGACAGTTTTTCTAGAAGCGTCCACGCGTCTAATAGTGTCTACACATTTCGATAAGTTTGAAGAATGTTCGGTAATAAGTCTCTGTTTAGCTTATACAATCTTCTGGATTCTTTGATACAAGTCCCCCCTTCTCGCGATACATATTGGCTAGCTGTCAAGGTCAAACACTCCTTTCTTCTAGCAGTCACCATAATTTCACGTTATTCCGTTTGTATAATACTTGGATCCAGGTGTTCGATGAAATAATAATAAATCCTGACTCATTCGTCATGACGTTCATTCGATTGTTAAAGTCTCTCTGTAAAAAAGAAAAAAAAACACCTGTAAAAAAAGGACAAAATAGTTACAATATTTTAGGGCGAATTTCTTTGCAAGGGAGAAATTTCTCCTGTACACCCCTGAATTCAACACTGTACGCTGCGCTACTTACATAAACAAATATAAATTTAAAGTATACCATATTCTCATTTTTCAGTTATTGCATTCAAGTCAATGTGCGAAGCAATACATTATTGGGGCACGAAAATCTAACAGCCGTTTAAAATCCTACCATGTTATTTATCTTGGTATTTTTGTATCTTCTGTATGTTTAATCATCCAATTAAAATTCTTATTTCTCGTTTTTCTGATTTAAAGTATGGGACCCCCCCCCCCCCCCAGTGGCACAGCAGTATGTCTGCGGACTTACAACGCTAGAAAGCTGATTTCGATACCCGTGGTGGGCAGAGCACAGATAGCCCATTGTGGAGCTTTGTGCTTAATTTCAAACAAACTAAACGTATGGGTCCCTCCAGTGGCACAGCGGTATGTCTGCGGACTTACAACGCTAGAAACCGGGTTTCGATACCCGTGGTGGGCAGAGCACAGATAGCCCATTGTGTAGCTTTGTGCTTAATTACAAATTACAATTACATCTAAAGTATGGACTTTTATACAATGTATTGGTTGAATATATAATACTAAAATAATGTTGCATTATTGGAAGAAAGTGAATAAAAGCTTACAGAACTTGATTTCATATAAATGCTTTTATTATATAATGGTAAAGTCGATAAAAAAGTGCAAATAATACGTATATTTTTATCGTAAAATAATCAATCCACTAATAAAACCAATAGAGAGAGAACAGTTCACTTGATAAGAAAAAATTATATTTACATACACATACACACACACATATTCTGACCAATACGTATGAATTTATATTGAACAACACAAATGCACACACGTATTCACGTAGATATTACGGAACGTTTATAATAGGTAGTATTTGGGTGCGACGGTAATAGGAATTTATGCTGGATATTGGAATGGCGAAGAAAACTTATGATTTATTGTTTAAGTTATTACTTATTGGAGATTCTGGTGTTGGAAAAACATGTATTCTATTTCGATTTTCTGATGATGCATTTAATACAACGTTCATTTCCACAATAGGTAAATAGGCTTGAAAAAATAAGTGACTAACTTTAGTAACGACTTTCAATTACATTGCTAGTAACACTAACAGTATATTAGCATTGCCGGTAGCCAAGCCCATTACTAACCGAGTTGGGTTTTATTGTCATAGTCATACAGGCGTAATCGTTAGGCTTAGAATTTAGCAACACTGCAGTATAACATGAATATAAAATTATATGAAAAATTTTGTTGGTGGGTAATAAAAGGATGATGTTGTTTAAAGTTAGACTATTTATAAATTAATTCCAGGTCTAAAAATTTATATATAAGTTATAACATTAATGTGATCATATAAGTTTTAGAAAACATACAAAATATTTGTGACAGATCCTTATAGTGATGATATTGATGTATTGATACATATGATACACTCTTACGAGTTACAACTTACAGTGATGATGTACGCACTTCTTAGCCTTATTATATTAAAATTTTAAATAAAAAATTCATTAACTTATGAAAGTAAAAAACCAGAGGTCCATTGTTCACATCCTGTTGCTGCAAAGTTGCACTCTGCATTTCATTTTCAGAGCCATACATGAATTAATAAAAGTAGCTACAAAATCACACTATTAGATTAAACTTTAAAGTAGCCCAAAGATGGGAGTGGGTGCTGTTGACTAGCTACTTTCTCTCTAGTCTACAGTATCACTATCAGTTCAAAATTAGGGATGGCTATACACAGATACTGAGAATGAGATAACCGTAGTGACTGAGTAGTGTAGATTTGTGTATCCAAAACAAAATCTGGCAGGTTAACAGTTAAAAGTGAAGGAAATTCTGTTTATAGTTTTATTTCTGCAAGCGTGTTTCAGGACTGATTCTTTAATTTGCACAGTTGTGTTTGCATTAACGAAGTTTGTCAAAATACTAAGACTTGAACCATTTCTACAATGCAGAATTAAAAGTAAACATTTGACCAACTCTTGAATTAAAGAAAAAGCAAACTGAAATATATAAGTATAAACAGTCAGTAAAATAGAGACCTTGAACTTGGAATTAAGAAAAATTAAAAGCTAAATTTATAGCCACTGATAAGCCTAAATATTTTTGTTTTTTATTCAAATCATTCACCTCGAGCATACTTATATGTATTCCTATATAGATACAAGGGATCCTTTGATTGAACTTTGAACCATGACTAAACGTTTTGTAGATTTTCTTTGTGAATCTATTTTCCCAAGAACTTTAATAAAATGTTTTACTTGCATGTGTACAACTAATAAAAAATTTTAACTATTTCTGTTACAGTTAAAACTTTTGTATATTTAAGATAGGTGTTATTGTAGTTGCATTGTTCTCTTTTCTTCTCAGAGTATCTATATAAAATCATATAGACCATAAGAGACCACTTGATCCATCAAAAAAAATAAATAAACCCATCCTAAATTTTTTAGGAAATCATTGGTTGCCCTTTTAAAATTCAATGGTAACCCATTCCCTAATTCAGTATCCCTGTGAGAAAAATAACAGTCTTAACAGGAGCCTATTATTTTCAGGATATAGCTCTAAGACATCAAAGGCGTTTCTCCTATCAATCCCCCTAGATATTCTCCTAAACATCATAAGATTACCTCTTACCCTTCATCTTGCAAGAGAAATGAAGTTGAGATCTTAACTAACCCTATAAAATAGCCTTTCCATACCTGAAATCATCTAGTACCTCTCTTCTGAGCCCTTATCAATAAACCAATATAGTGTATTAGATAAGGAGACCAAAGCTGCAAAGAACATTTGAAGTGAAGCCTATGTAGTGATCTGTAATCAGAATGTCTCTAAATACTGCCTAAAATTCTATTACCATTACTACTAGCAACATAGCACTACTTTAATGGCTTAAGTGAATTATCCATCAATATTTCAGTATGATTTACTTCAGTTATGCTGTTGAATAGGTTCCCATCTATATTGAATGTGTGATAAAATTATAACCCAAGTACATTATCTTCTATAATTAAAGGTCATATATCAAATATTTATCCAACTTACAAATTTATCCATGTCACATCCATAACACACCTAGGAATATCTAAAAGCTTAATGTCATCAGCAATCTCTAGAGATTAACCCTATCTATTCAGTTGATGTGAATAAAAACAAAGGCCCAAGCTCCAAACTCTGAGGCATTCTGCTAGTAACAAGAGTACAGTTTGACTGGAATGTATTAATAATATGTTTTTGTTTTGTCATATCCAATTATCCTATATTCCAATTAACTAGTCTTTCACCAACAATTACCAAAGAGATTTGTTTAACCAATCTATTGTGTGTCACCTTATCAAAAGCATTTTTTAAATCTAAGTACATTAAGTCCACACTCTTTCCATCGTACAAATAAAAAGAAGCATCATAAAAAAAAGATTTTCCATTCATCAATCCATATTAGTTTTAATTTATAATATATTTCACTAATTGATTTTTTAATGCTTCTTTTATCAGATTCTCTCAAGGTTTTCCCAGTATAGAAGTAAAACTAACTGTTCTATAATATACAGAACACCTTTTATTTCCTCTTTAAAAATAGGAGTACATTACCAACTTTCCAATACTCAGGCACTAGCCCACTGTCCATTAACAATGAAAGAAAGGTTTGCATATCTGATCTTTGACCATCTTTAAAACCCTGAAAAGCCTTGTTAGACCCTGGTTCTATTTCTGATTCCTCTACTTACAAGGGCTCAATATCTACATGATTCAGGTCATTTCCAATACTTCCTATAGAATGCTCAGGGTTAAGAATATTACTGATATCTTCTTCTCTTTTAAAAATAGAAGTGAAGAAAAACATTTAAAAGCTCTGCCATTTCATATTCTTCAACAAAACCCTTGTCATCAGAATCTTTTTAAGTGTCCAATCCCTCATTTTATCATTTTGCTCGGCTTCAAGACACTGAAAAAAACTTCCTGTTAGTTTTAACAGTATCAATTAGCTGTTTCTCATAAGCCACCTTGGATTTTGTAATTTCTTTTTTTAACTAAGTCCCTAGATCTCCTGTACTTCTACAAACCTATCTGTAAACTTAAACTTGTGGTATTTATTCTGGATATTTCTCCTTTATGTCTTTAGTAAGCTAATAAGGTTTGATTTGTGATGTTATCCTTTTATTTATTTTTTATAGGAAAATACTTATCTTGAATTAAAAGCAATTCATTTTGAAAATTTTCCTATATCATTTTCTGAAATAATTATTCCAGTTCACAATTGACAAATATTGTTTCATGGCCTAAAAATTGGCTTTCTGAAAAATAAGAACTAAAATTTCATTTATTTCTATATCAGTATGAAGCAAAACATTGAATCTAATTATGCATTAATCAGTCTTTCTCCTTTATTTCCATACTTTAACTTTTGCAACCATATTCTTGTTAGTGGTTAACAATAAATTACCATTCCTTCCTCCCCTCCTGGTTAGCTTTCTGACCACTTGGCATAGAAAAAACATCCTAAATCACTAAAGGAAATATCTCCTGCACAATATGACTCCATACAATCCTAGTCAGTGGTTCTAAAATTTGACTAACATAATTATTGCATCAGTGTTCTTGTTATTAACAACCCTGACCCTATTATACTTCTTTTTGGTGTTTTCTTTTGACTCATCTGTAAGAAAGAGAATGCTTCATGTTACCAGAAACTATGCTATCAACAAACACTATCTATACCGTACTTAAAATCTGGCAAGTAACTTCTAGGCCTAGTCTTTCTATACTCTCCACTACAATTAATTTTATCAACATAGTTAAATTTAATGACAGAGTTTTCTTGACCTTATTGTTTTTCTGTGGAAATATCAAAGTTCAGATTAAAGATTGGTACCTGAATGCAAACCATATCTATCTCTATAACCTTGTTTAATACTGTGCACATATCCATGTAATTTCAACATGCTTATTCTCACACTCCTCCAAAGTAATCTTTACCTTAATCCAAATCCTGTCTTGCTTACATAATTTTTGTCCCTATGCTACAGATTTCCCCCTCTAATAACTACCTTCCCCAATTATGCGGTATCTATAACTTATCCCCTAATAAACCAATTCTACAAATTTAATGTACTGTATCTTTCTGAGTCTCTTGAAAGATACAAGCTATCTTATAACCAAAAGTTAAAGTGAAGTCAGAGTAAACTAAAATTTGACAAATTCAAATCTGTTGCTCAGTTTTAAAAGAAACGCTTCTATAAACAAGAAGTTTTATTTTTTCTCTTTCTCTTCAACATTTCTCTGGATGGTATATTAATTGTCAAATAAATCTGTAGATAACAATTTACCAAGAAGATGTATAGAAGTGCACAAAGATGTTATGAAAGATGAAGAGTTGCTAGGCTGATTAGTTGTTATAACAGCTTTACTATCTCAGTTGTAGATTTATTTTGAAAGAAAATTAAAAATCAGAATGTTTTTAATTTTTCAGGTATTGATTTCAAAATAAAGACAATAGAACTGAGAGGGAAGAAAATCAAATTACAAATATGGTAAGATTTCAGATACATGTTCTTCTTCGTATCTTTGAAATGTGCAATAATTATGAAGAGCATTAATAATGCAAGACTGTTGGGATATTTTTATGTTATGGTTGTTTTTACTAACATTTATATAACCAATTAAATTTACAGACTTGCTATTGTGTTTTTAATATATAGTATTATACATTTTAAACTTAACTAAGTGGCAGTATTGCTATGGAAGACCTTTCAAAAATTATAAATACCTGGAAAGAGAACAGTAGCAATATGGATTATATGAACATTTCTTGTATGCATAGATTTTGCATATTTTACATTAATTTATTAGTTATGTTTCAGCTGAAAGTCTTGCATCTTCAGAGGGAACCTGAGAATGACTGTATGTGATAACAGGAGCCAAGGTTCAACTCCAGATTTTCTTGCTCTTGATAGCACAGCATCCACTCATTGGGGATCTCTCCAGTTAGGGCTTGAATCAGCTATATGAATATTTATAAGAGGGATATTCAGGTTTTGTTAACTTTTATGGATGTTTGGCTGAATGTGTTATCACTTAGGTGGGTGTAGCTTCTTTAATCTAGCCCATATTCTGTTATATTAGGATATTCTAATTTATCATATGGTTGTATGAAGAGCTGTTACAGGTGGTTGTTTCTGTCATTTTAGTACATTCCAATTTATCATATGGCCGTATGAAAAGCTGCTACAGATGGTTGCTTCTGCTATATTAGTATATTCCAATTTATCATACGAACGGCTCTTACAGATAGTTGATTCTGTTATATTAGTATATTCCAATTTATCGTATGGCCATACGAAGAGCTGCTACAGATGGTTGGTTCTGTTATATTAGTATATTCCAATTTATCATATGGCCACATGATGAGCTGTTACAGATGGTTGGTTCTGTTATATCAGTATATTTCAATTTATCATATGGCTGTATGAAGAGCTATTACAGGTGATTGGTTCTGTTATATTAGTATATTCCAATTCATCATGTGGCCATATGAAGAACTGTTACAGATCGTTGGTTTTGTTATATTAGTATATTCCAATTTATCATATGGCCACATGATGAGCTGTTACAGATGGTTGGTTCTGTTATTATTAGTACATTCCAATTTATCATATGATTGTATGAAGGGCTCTTACAGATGGTTGGTTCTGTTATATTAGTATATTCAAATTTATCAGATAAAGAGCTGTTACAGATGGTTGATATTACTGTCTTGTATGTCAGTTATGATCTTGAATTCAAACTTTTATTGGACTTTTTCTTTACAGTGAGACTTGAAATAGTGTTTTAAGCACTAACTGCAAGTGTACTGTGTTGTTGTTTCTGATTACTCTTCTGACTTTCTAATTAACTTATTCTCTTATATGTTTTCAGAGAGGCCTTTGGCAATAGAGGAATATGTTTATGTGTCTGTAATTTTCTTCCTGCTTATTTTTACTTTGTATTTTTTTTTTTATCAAATGTTCATGGTATTTGTTGTCAAGAGGGGCTGTAGTGATGCCTTTTTTCTATATTATGAATCTTATTAGTTCTGGATATTGTGCAGTTTATGACTACTGTTGTTTGATCTGTAGTCAGTATATATACCAGTATCTGAAAGTTTCCTTTAATATCCTGTGATATACAAGTTATGTTTCTTGGTAACCATCCTATCTAGGAATGGAAGATTATCTTATTCATTTTATATTGTGAATGGTGTCACTGGGTAGACAGAAAGTGGAAATATCTCAAATATAATCCATAGCTAAAATGGGATAAAATAAAAATATAAAAAGTAAGTGTTAACACAATGACAGTATTCAACACCTGAATGACATTTATGCCAACGTTATTAAAAATGGCATGTAAATGGGCAAGTTGCTGTAAATACCAGTAAAGATCACTTTATGTTTAAATGATGTAAGTATAGGGTGACATCAGGATGTTAATTAGTAGGAAGCTGCAGAATTTATTTTTCTCTGACTTTCTCTTGATTCCCTACATATGAATGGAAAAAGGGGTCATTCTGTCATCCAGACCCTTAATTTGCAACCTGTTTTCCCATCAATAAAAATATGGGCAGTCTCAACAAGGACCTTTGTAAGTGTTGATAACTTGGGATATTTATCTTAACTCAAAGTAATAGTTTCTGACCTGGTTCTATAATGAACATAATTGTTTATTTCACTGTTGAATTCTCCTGTTTATTGACATCCTGATATCACTTGTAATGTCACTCGAACATCATATCTGACTTGTATTTAAGCATTTCACCCTCTTATATGTTGCTTCTGATAATTTTGGGATCAACAAAATTTTGCGTTACTGCTTACTTTTAACTAGATCCCATTTTAGCTGTTTTGGTTTTATTATTATATCATATATTGTCTGTTTTGGTGGTCTATGTAGTCTGAAATCTTGTATGTTGTGTTTTGTCATATTATGAATATATTACCAGTGTCACAAAATTGCATTTGATGGGTGTATCATAATAGTGATGGTCAGATCCCACTACTGGATTAGAATAGCCCAATAGTTAGCAGTGTAAAATGTGTTTAGCATATTATAAAACATAGTTATACATAATTGTTTCCATTGGTTGTTGGTTACATTTTAACGAAAGTATTAATGTGAATCTCCTATGCTGCAGTAGTTTTTACTTTCAGTATATTCTCTACATAAGAACTTTTATTTAAAATATTTATATTTGTGGGAACTTGTTCTTCAATTGTGTATTGTTTTTTTTAAATCAACAGTTTATTCAAATTGTTCTCTTTACATACCTATATCTTTCCTTTATTGCATTATTCTATTTAATTGTACGATTTATATTTTATCGAACTTTTTCTTTCTTACTATATATTTAGAAAGTATCATTTGTGCTTCAATCTTCTGCTGACTATATATTATTGAGAAGTAATATGTTTTGCTGACTATATATTACTCAAGTAATATGTTTTGCTGACTATATATTACTCAAGTAATATGTTTTGCTGACTATATATTACTCAGAAGTAATGTTTTGCTGACTATATATTACTCAAGTAATATGTTTTGCTGACTATATATTACTCAGAAGTAATGTTTTGCTGACTATATATTACTCAAGTAATAGTTTTGCTGACTATATATTACTCAGAAGTAGTATGTTTTGCTGACTATATATTACTCAAGTAATATGTTTTGCTGACTATATATTACTCAGAAGTAATGTTTGCTGACTATATATTACTCAGAAGTAATGTTTTGC